>NC_133327.1:615173896-615326396 GCF_042186555.1 Aquarana catesbeiana | reverse complement strand
AGGTGTATAGCATTCCCAAGACTTTAGCTTAAGTATACCCTACAGCAAGGGTCTCCAAACATAAAACAAAAACAGACAGTTTACTGTCCTTCAGACTTTAGGGGGGCAGATTGTGGCCAGTGGGAGAAATAGAAAGTGTCCTGGTGTCAGTAGCACCTTCCCTTTGATATTAGGGGGAATAATAATGCCCCATTTTTGGTGCCAGTGGTAGGAATTATGCTCCATCATTGGTGTCAGTGGGAGAAATGTCTTCTATCAGTGGGAGGCCTAATGCCCCAAGGGCCGAATAAAGGCAAACAAAGGGCAGCATCCGGCCCTCAGACCATAGTTTGGAGACCACTGCCCTACAGTATCAGATGAGTGCTGGAGAGCTTGGGGCTTAGAAGACTCCCACCTCCATGTCTGATGGGTATGTCCGAAAATCACTTAAAAACACAGCAACACTTAAAATGGCACTTTCAATTAACCAGTATAATCAAACCTTGCCCTAAAGGAACATTTACACATGACTAAGGTAAAGTATACATTTGTGCACTGAGACCAGTTGCTTTAAAGTGATTGTAAATTCTAGTTTATAAAAAATAACAAACATGTTATACTTACCTGCTCTGTTGCAGTGGACTTGCACAGGGCAGCCTGGATCCTCCTCTTCTCGGGTCCCTCTTTGCTGCTCCCGGCCCCTCCCTCTTGTCGATTGCCCCCACAGCAAGCAGCTGGCTATGGGGGCACTCGAGCCGAGCTGCAGCTGTGTGTGTCCATTCAGACACGGAGCTGCCATTTTGCCCCGTCCCCTATCTCTCCTGATTAGCTAACTGACTTTGAATGACAGCCACGGGAGCCAATGGCGCCACTGCAGTGTTTCAGCCACTCAGGAGGGAGAGTTCCAGATGGCCGAGGGATTTGTAGACATCGCTGGACAGAGAGGGGGCTCAGGTAAGTATTAGGGGGTGCTGGGGAGGCTGCTACACAGAAGGCTTTTTATCTTAATGCATACAATGCATTAAGACAAAAAGCCTTCTGCCTTTAAAACTCCTTTAAGGCAGCCCATTTTCATGAACGGGCTCCTAAATTACTTCAACACATGAAAAAACTCATTAGCAAGATTTCTAACAATACAATGCACAGAGTAGTCATATTTCTGTATGGGTACACTATATTTCAAGTGTGTGTGTGTATTTTTTTTCTTTTAAACTGTATACATGTACTAGGGTGTTATTTTGAATATTTACACATCAGAATGCACATATACCTGCATATTATAGTGATACATGTTACATGCATTACTGTAGCACAAAAGTGTAAATCTAGTCTAATATTTAATACTTAGCAAAAACCCAAAAACGTAAACTCCATGCAAACAGTGAAGTACACAGCTGAAATACATACATGGGCGCTGCTTTACCTGCCAAAGGATTGCTAAAGTGGTAGTAAAGTCATTATATCTAAATTCTGCTGCCAGACAGGGTTTTTATGACAGAAGAGACCCTAATAGTCTCTTTTGTCATAAATGTTCCTCCTGCCTGTCAGCAGGTAATGTGATCTGATCTGTGCCACGGCGATGTGACTCCCATGCGAGTGAGGGAAGTTACTACTGTTCAAGAGACTGAAGATACGAAACCCAGAACACTGGGCAAGGATGGAAGAGACAAGAGAGCCGTGCCAGCACTATGATTGAGGGCTCCATTTGTAGGTAAGTCTGTCATAATGTACTAGAATGCGGTGCATATTAGTACATTATGGAATAAACCTGCAGGTGGACCAGCCTTTTTAACAAAGGGGTATGACTTTACTGCCATGCGAGAGTTGTGATTCATTGATTCCTGACAGACAGAATACTCAGTTTCTCTAGCTCTACTACAGCAGCAGTTGAGTTTTGACAAGCATGCACCTCCAATTTGTTGGGAACAGCAGCTCAGTGACAAGTCGTCCCTCTGCTCTCAGTTCCTATCACCTTATGTGTACTGCTGCAGTGTGTCTGGTTCCTGGTGCTGCCCATCTCTCCTCTAGTTTGTTACTGAATTGAAGGGAATTACAGAAGGTAAACAGCAAGACGTGTTTGAAGACTGCACTAGCCATTACAAAAGTTCAGCCGTAAATTGGATTCTTCCTCCGAGTTCTCGGAGCTTGCCCACTAATGACAACCATGTCATCTGTGCCAAAAAAAAAGTACTATTTAGCAGAGCTCTCACAAGATTCTCTAGAAACAGTACAATCATTAGCTTTCTCACATGAGATCTCACAGATTAACTACAAAAGCTTCCTGGAAGGCACTGGTGATGTAGCCTTCTCAGGAGGCAGTGGAGGCCCTGGCTATGTCACCAGTGCCTTGGGAGGGGCAGATTTAAGATTAAAAAAAAATAAAATAAATAAAGCTAATTTGCATGCATGATGGATGTGTTTACTGTTGAGCATGAGAGCTGCATACAAATAAGCTTTCAATGTTCTGGAGGGAAATGTCCGCTGTACATCTTAAGCTGGCTACAGATGGGTAGAATTTTGAACAAAAAAATCTTAGGAAAAGAATGTTGTAAGAAAGTTCATTCAGTTTGACCCATTAATGATAAGAAAAACGATGTTCCTTTTCAACTGCAGTCACAAGAAAATTTGAAGGAGCAGGATACGTTTTTCTCAAATGAAAACATTTCTAACAGTGTATGTGGTTTTCTTTTGCTAAAGTCTATTTATTCCAAAATCAAATGCTAAAAGCAAATTAAATCTTTTGAACTTGAATGTTCCTAGACCTTTCATAAGACTTTCTATCCAGCTACTGTGTTTCCGCGAAAATAAGACCTACCCTTAAAAGAAGACCTACTGTGATTTTCCAGGAGGTCTGCAATATAAGCCCTACCCCGAAAATAAGCCCTAGTTTAAAGTGGTTGTAAAATCCTATAATCCACTCTATTACAGTATTATATAATGTACAATGTGCATGTTTCTGTAATATTATTGTGACAAATACCTTTGTTACAGCGCTCGGCACTCAGCTGACCTCCTGCTGCTCTCCTCCCAGCTGTTAGCAGGGGATCTCAGCCCCTGCAGTGCTCAGAGCTGGGAAGAGAGCTCCGGTGGGTCACGTAAGCACCGAGCGGCACTGTAACGAAGGTATTTGGCACAATTATATTACAGAAACACACACATTGTACATTATAGAATACTGTAATAGAGTGGGTTATAGGATTTTACAACCACTTTAACTCATAATGCTAATTACTCCTGAACAAGCAGGGAGCGAGAGGGGGAGAGAAGACAAGGGGCACAGGAACTGGCAAATACACATTACATGATAAGACTTACCCCAAAAATAAGCCCTACTGTCTCTTTTGTTGCCAAAATTAATAAAAGACCCGGTCTTATTTTCGGGGGAAACGCGCTATGGCCAGCTTTAAACTGACCCTATAATAATTATTCCAACACTGAACCTAACCCTTGAAATTAAACCCTGGCGTAACTATTTTTAAATCCCTGATGCCCAACCTGTGACCCATTGGTTCTTATTATGTGGCCCTTGGGCCCTCACTAGCTGGTAGTCCTTATTTTCCCTGCCCTAGTGCTTACTCAAGTCCAAAAAGTCTGTGACAGGACATAATGTGGAGAAGTGTTCCTAGACTGTGGCTTAGAATGAAGAGAAAGATACCTCCCCTTACACTTTGTTGGGTCCCGTACTAATGAGGTCAAGGAAGGGCACTCTGTATCAATACTGTACATGCACTATGAGGACTGCCTCGCCTCGTTACTGTACACACTGCCAGAACTATTAGGGGGTCTCACTCCTCCTGCAACTTTCTTTGTAAGGAATATTCTGGAAAATTCTAGTGGCAAGCACAAGCTCTCCTTATGATAGCAGTTGCAGGTTGGTGGAGCTTAGAACTCAAGGTCATGCTGGCACACTGGAGTCAGCACAAAACATAAGAAGCTAGTGAGTAACTATCAGAGGATTATATAACTCAATGCAAAGTTAATTTGTGTTTTTAACAAATATAATGCAATGCACACCTACCTAAATCACCTTTAGTTGATCGCTATTTTTCTTTGGTAGCTCTGTTTTTGTCATGAAAAAATGGGAAAATGGATGGTGCTTGGGCTTCTGCCGCAGGATTAAAGACTGGGTTTGACTTCATACGATACCAGCCCCAGTGCATTAGTCCAAGACCTGTTCCCATTACAATCAAAACTTTGTAGTTCTTCCATATTGACTTTATTCCCATTACTTTTCACCAATCTATACAAAAGAGAAATAATTCTATCAATAGCAAAATGCAACAGGGAGAGGGGATTTGTTAAAGAAAAGCTGAAGGAAGGTAAAATCCCAAGACTGGGGTGAGGCGAGCCATAGGAAGTACATTATACTTACCTCTATGCCCCCGATCCAGAGATCAGATGGCAATCTGCAACCCTGCGTGCCTCTCTACCACTGGCCCTTAGCCATCTACCAGGCCAATAACAATGCGGCTGTCTGCAAACTGATGCAGAGGTTGGAAGCACACTGGGTCTTTGTAAATAAAGATCCATACAGAGACGTGTATTAAACATTTGATTCATTTCACCTTGGCCACTAAAACCTGGGTGTTTGAGTTCTTATTTAAAGTGTTTTAGAAACATGAGCATCCAGGTGACTTAGGTGTAGGGTGAAAGACATGACCTTATGAGTTACCAATAAAAACCACATGCAATATTTGGGTCTTCCAGAGCAGCATTTTAGTGCAACAAGAATTTCCCATTGTAGACAGACAACAGAACTGCGGGCAGGAACCAACAATTACTTATTATAAAGCTAACGGTAGAAGTGGTAAGGTGACCAGATCATATCTGAAAGTTTGTGAATTTTACTATTTAAAAAGTAAGCTATAGGAATATATTTATAGAATGCACATATTCTAATACAGGGGTCTCCAAACTATTGCCCTCCTGTTGCTCAGGAACTACAATTCCCATCATGCCTAGTCATGTCTGTGAATGTCAGAGTTTTTCAATGCCTAATGGGACATGTAGTTCCGCAACAGCTGGAGGGCCATAGTTTGAAGATCCCTGATAATAGATAATTTTATTATTAAAAGAAAGGATCGATCCAAACGTCAGCCGACAGTTGCTTTAGCCTGCAGTTGGGTGAAAACTGCGACCATCCAACAAATGAGATATGCATACCAAGCATTAAAGTGTTAGTCAACCTAAAAAATAAATAAAATTATATCCTGTTACCTTAAAGCATTTTATACAGCACAGTGCTTGTACTGTGTAATTTGGCCTCCTGTAATACGTAAAAAAAAAACTGGCTGATCCTGCCAGTTTCTGCCCTCCCCTTTGTAAACTGACCACGGTATATCATGGCTGCTGAGCCCTGACACTGGTCAGTTTATATGCCTCCATCATCCGCAGCTTTCCCGTCTTCCTCTTCCTCTCTCCTTCCCTGTCGGCTCCTGTGTCAGGAGCCCCCCACCTGCTGCTGAAATAAAAATTTCACACTTTAAATAATCCTGGTCTCCTAAGGATAGGCGCGCCTGTGTGTGTTATATATATATATATATATATATATATATATATATAAAAAAAAAAAAAAGCACTACATGCTTTTCTGCAGCTTCTTGATTGAAGTCTATTGAACCCCCCAAAAAATAAAGGACTGTTCTGCGTTTAAAAAAAAAAAGTCACTGACCCTTTTCAAAAATGCAGTGGCTGAAAAAAGCATAGATGTGAACATGTCCCATAGGAGACCATGTTAAATGGACTGTACTGCGTTTCTCCAAAAATAACCAAAAAAACACATAGGTGTGAACTGAGCCTAAATGAACTTTAAGACAAACTATATTCGACTCCAATAGCTGCAGGCCATGGGGCTAATTTACTAAAACTGGAGGAGAGGGCAAAAATCTGGTGCAGCTGCGCATGGTAGCCAATCAGCTTCCAGGTTTTTTTGTCAGGGCTTAACTAAAAAAACAGAAGTTAGAATTTGATTGGCTACCATGCACAAATACACCAGATTTTGCACTCCCCAGTTTTAGCAAATAAACCCCAATGTGGAGCAATTCAGGCTAAAATTCTAACTTGGATTCAAGTTTCTCTCTTATGCTGGCCATATATGGATCTAATTTTGTCCAAAATTTGTTCTGGGGGGTTACCCTACCAGCCATACCCAGATCAACAAAAGTCGATTTTTCAACTGACGTTTGTTGAAGAAGCTAGGTGGAAAATTATTGGGCAAATGTATTATTGGGCATCTAATGTAGTCACTGTTCTGGTATTCTGCTGACCCTGTGTAGCAGCTGTCAGAATGCAAAATGCAGCAATACACATTTCTGTCTTTTTTTTTTTTTTTTTTTTTTAAGCAGGATCAGCTGAAATTCAAGCCATGTATGACTAGTATTACAATACAGATGTCACCACTTTTCCTATATTTGAAAGAGAATTATTCTTAAAAATGTCTCTTCCCACCTCCTGCTACCTACCCTGTGTAAAATAGAGAAGTATACTTATCTTTTTCAGCCTGCTCTGAACCAGTCACGTCATCCGTGGCTCTGGCTCCCCTTTTTTCAGTGAGCGGCCAGCTGCAGGGGAGAAGAGGGAGCTTTGACACAGCTGGGCAATGGAAGCCTATGGGTGACGTCACCACTCCCGGAATTTCCAGACATTATCCAGTACTCATCGACACAGGGGAGCCGTAGCTACGGGATCACATGAACAGAGTGGAGTGGAGAAGAAAGTGAAGTACACAGATCTTTTACAAAGTAGGCAGCAGAAGTTTCACAAGCTGACTGCTGGCTTCCAGATGAAACCCAACAGTCTTCCACTGACCGCTGAAAATGTAGACCCAAGTGCTTAAACCCGCACCTCCCTCCATGCACACATTTAGATATGTAAACGCACACTGCGGGGGACACCTATATAGCAAATCTACACATTACATACAGTATTGCTGCACATATTGGAGTGAGAGAAATAATTCTAATGCCATTCAAGGTTAACACTAAACTGAGGACCTGTAATCCAATGGATAAAGTTTGTTGTCGCTTCATGGGAGAGGCTTGACATGCTGAGTATCTATTAACTTGGCAAAACCTTACCCTTTATGGTTTACAAAAAATAAACTATAGTGTACGTTTTACTGAAAATTTGCAATTGACAAACTGTTGCGCTAATGTCACGTGACTTAGAAAATTGGGTCTTCACCTTTAGAAAATATATACTGTTTGGGGGTTTTAACTAAACTTCAGGCCTACTTTTTTTCTCTGCTGCTAAAACATTCTCAGTCTGATGGCCAGCAACATTCAGTCTACTTCTGAGCCCAGGTCATCCAGGACCCACCCCTAGTCTGTGACTTGATAGTAAAAGAAAAAGCAGCACATGAGGTTGTCATCTCTCTGTTATGCCGCGTACACACGATCGGAATTTCAGCCCGCAAAAAGCCGATGAGATTTTTTCGTTGGAAAATGCAACTGTGTATGCGCTCCATCGGACTTTTGCTGGCCGAATTCCAGCCAGCAAAAAATGAGAGCATGTTCTTAATTTTTGGGTAGGAAAATGTTCCTATCCGAAAATGCGATTGTCTGTGGCACGTCTGTGGCAATTTCGATGCGCAAAATCCCTACGCATGCTCGGAAACAATTTGACGCATGCTTGGAAGCAAATTCATTTTCTCGGCTCGTCGTAGTGTTGTACGTCACCGCGTTGCTGACGGTCGTAATTTCAGCGAACTTTTGTGTGACCGTGTGTATGCAAGGCAAACTTGAACGGAATCCTGTCGGAAAAGTCGTCATATCTTTTTCCGCTGAGAAATCCGCTCGTGTTTACGCAGCATAACTCTCTCTTTCTCCACCTATCAGCTTGCTTCTTGTCTGCACATGAAATGACTGGTTGCTTGTGCTTTTCTTTCTCACACTCCAGCTGCTGCTGTAGAGAGACTGCAATAGGCTGATACCAGGGACTTCCACTGATTGTATTAAAAAAAATAATTAAATGATGTATTAGTGATTGCACAGCTGCATGAATTTGTGTCCTTTATATCTGCATTGAGTTCAGCTTTAATGGCAGCTCTTTTTCCCACATCTAGGTCCATTGACAAACCCAATATTTTTGGGTATAGGCACATTTGGATGATTCCTCCTGGACCCCCATAGTTCACTGCTCAGGATCTAAGCAGTAATTCACTATACCTGAGCACGTGTCTAGCAGCATGCAAATACCGACTTTCAGAAATGTCAACATTTGTATATGATTTTATGTGCACTGCAACACGAAATAAAGTGGGTAACCCACTCCAGCTAAATCATCTTATCCCCTCTGTAACATAATAGCAAGTGTCCTTGTGTAATGTAAAAAATCTTCTGATTTGTACCTATATGAGCTCCCCTCTGGGCGCTCAGCTGACTTGTCAGCTATCTTCTCTCTCCGGCTCACAGCTGCAGTGGGCGGGGCCAAGCAGTCCTGCTGACGTCAGCCAGGAAGGAGAGAGAGCCACGCGTCACCTGAGCGCCCGGATTGGAGCTCGTATAGGTACAGAGAAGAAGATTTTTTACATTACACAGGGACACTTGTTATTATGGTACAGAGGGGATAAGACAATTTCGATGCAGTAATGAGAGCAGCAAGAGGGGGGCCGCTGGTAATGGCAGACAGGCAGGGAGGAGGACAGAGAGGACACAGGAGAGCAGATAGCAGGCTGCAGATGACAGAATCACCTAAACAGACCATGGGTTCCTGATTATTGTGGTCAGTTTGCAGAGGGGAGGGTATAGCCAGGCAGGATCAGCAAAGTTTTTTTTAGGTGTTACAGGGGGCCAAATTACACAGCACCAGCACGGTGGTATAACATGCTCTAAGGCAGGGATATGCAATTAGTCCCATGAGGCATAGCAAGACTCTGACAGCCACAAGCATGACATCCAGAGGCAGAGGCATGATGGGATTTGTAGTTTTGCAACAGCCGGCTAATTGCATATCCTTGATCTAAGGGAATCTGTTTTTTTTTTTTTTTGTTTTTTTTGGGTTAACGAATGCTTTAAGGAAGCACTAGTAAAAGATTTTCAGGATTTAAGCGAAGTCAATCACACATTTTACATGAATTTTTCAATCTATGCACAATCATTTCTGCATTCCCTGAGTTAACGCTGATTTTCAAGTTTCAGTGAACTTTAGGCCAAGCTGGTCCAAACAATTTACTTCACTAACAGTTGCAGTGGCTGTGTGCCTTTTATAAGCTGTATGTAGACTCAGCAGCCGGGGCTCCATGCAGTTCAGACAGCGCACACAGCCCCTCCAACTGTTAGTGAAGTATATAGCTTGTCTGGATCAGCTTGGCCCGAAAAGAACTATTAACCCGTTCCCGCTGACCACCTCCCAGCTCTTTAAGAGTTCTAAAAGCTGGGAGGGCAGGCATTCGGGTCATGTGACTGCTGTGATTAGCTGTCACATGATCGGAAAGCTCCTGATCGCAAATATGTTTTAGGAAGCTTAGCAATCCGTGGCAGCTACCATGCTGGGAACGTGCTCTCAGCATGGCAAGTTGTTTATACAGGGCTGCATATATGCGGGCGCTCTGCGTTAAGGCCCACCCGCCGAGAGGCCACATATATGCGTACTGTCAGCGCCAAGGGGTTAAACCTGACATCGAGGTGTGAATGCAGCCTAAAGGCACGGCAAGTTGCTTTTCTGTGTTCCGGGATGTACATTTGTGAATATATATCTTTACCTGGCTCCATGCCGCACCTCCAGCGCTGTCCCCGGCTCCAGCGTCGCTCCCCTCACATTGGCTGCCGTCCGTCTAACTCCTGTGAGGAGGGGGGTGTGGCTGACCAGTGCTGTGTAGGTCTATGGACACAGGGAGCGGCGGCGGCGGCGCACACAGGTGTCTCCTTGGCACCCAACCACTCCAGGAGACACCTAAAGATGGGGGGGAGGAGCTCAGGTCTGAGGGATGAAGAGGACAGACACATTTCTCTGTATTATCATCAGACAGGGAAGGTGTCTCCTCTTCTTATGTTACACTAATCACCCTCCTGGGGACATCCCATCAGATTGTACTGTGTATGGGCTCTCTGTACAATCCTGAACACTACTCAGCACTTCTCCCAGCCTGTCAGAGGACAATGTCATGGAATGTAAAGAACACACAGAGGCTGACACCCCACAAACACCGTCCATTCACTGATATAATACAACCCTACTCACCGGAGGCCCGGCAGCCCTGTGTGTATTCGGTGTGAGGTAGGGAAGGCGGAAGTAGAAAGAGCTCTGCGCCCGGTCACCTTCTCCTCCACACACTGGACACACCATGCCCGGACTCCACCAATAGCCGAGCGCCTCACAGCCGCTCCTTCTAAAACAAGAGCTGTGATTGGTCACCGGTGTGTGGTGACCTTTGTTTAAAACATGTCTCTGGTCTAGGAATAAAAATAAAACAGATCGGGAATGGCAGAGTTGTGTGTGGAGAGATCGGTAAGAGCGGGGAAATTACATAGAACGCTAATATTAGTAACTGAGGAAGCTGTGGAGGGCGCCTGAGGGGGTTTGTCCCAGCACGCCCTCCGTAGTATGTCGGCCATGTTTGATGAGGGCAGAGTCCACAGATGGAGGAAGTGCTGTTGCCCTCAGTGAGGGTTGTGAGCCTGTTCTTCTGACAGTAAGGTATGTTATGAGTGCAGCTTAATGAGAAATACGAGAACTTCTATCTCCTCAGAGAACTGTATAGAGATACTGGGGTATGTACACACAGGGGGGTATACAGACAGAGATAGGTACACACAGGTGGGGGTATACAGACACAGGGATAGGTACACACATGGGGTATACAGACACAGAGGTAGGTACACACATGGGGTATACAGACACAGGGATAGGTACACACATGGGGTATACAGACACAGAGGTAGGTACACACAGGCGGGGGTATACAGACACAGAGGTAGGTACCACAGCTGGGGGTATACAGACACAGAGGTAGGTACACACATTGGGTATACAGACACAGAGGTAGGTACACACATGGGGTATACAGACACAGAGGTAGGTACACACAGGGTATACAGACACAGAGATTGGTACACACAGGTGGGGGTATACAGACACAGAGGTAGGTACACACAGGGGAGTATACAGACAGAGGTACAGTATCTCACAAAAGCAAGTGCACCCCTCACATTTTTGTAAATTTATTATATCTTTTCATGTGACAACACTGAAGAAATGACACTTTGCTACAATGTAAAGTAATGAGTGTACAGCTTATATAACGGTGTAAATTTTGCCGTCCCTTCAAAATATCTCAACACACAGCCATTAATGTCTAAACCGCTGGCAACAAAAGTTTGTACACCCCTAAGTGAAAATGTCCAAACTGGGCCCAAAGTGTCAATATTTTGTGTGGCCACCATTATTTTCCAGCACTGCCTTAACCCTCTTGGGCATGGAGTTCACCAGAGCTTCACAGGTTGCCATTGGAGTCCTCTTCCACTCCTCTATGACGACATCACTAAGCTGGTGGATGGTGGAGACCTTGCGCTCCTCCACCTTCCGCCTTCCGTTTTAGGATGCCCCACAGATGCTCAATAGGGTTTAGGTCTGGAGACATGCTTGGCCAGTCCATCACCTTTGCCTTGCTAAAGAAGCTGAGGGTAGTGTTCGTCTTGGTGGTGTGTTTGGGGTCGTTATTATGTTGGAATACTGCCCTGCGGCCCAGTCTCTGAAGGGAGGGGATCATGCTCTGCTTCAGTATGTCACAGTACATGTTGGCATTCCTGGTTCCCTCAATGAACTGTAGCTCTCCGGTGCCGACAGCACTCATGAAGCCTCAGACCATGACACTCCCACCACCATGCTTGACTGTAGGCAAGACACACAATTCATTGTACTCCTCACCTGGTTGCCGCCACACACGCTTGACGCCATCTGAACCAAATAAGTTTATCTTGGTCTCATCAGACCACAGGAAATGGTTCAGTAATCCATGTCCTTAGTCTGCTTGTCTTCAGCAAACTTTTTGCGGGCTTTCTTGTGCATCATCTTTGGAAGTGGCTTCCTTCTGGGACAACAGCCATGCAGACCAATTTGATGCAGTGTGCGGCGTGTGGTATGAGCAATGACAGGCAGACCCCCCACCCCTTCAACCTCTGCAGCAATGCTGGCAGCACTCATACATCTATTTCCCAAAGACAACCTCTGGATATGATGCTGAGCACGTGCACTCAACTTATTTGGTCAACCATGGCAAGGCCTATTCTGATTGGAACCTGTCCTGTTAAACCGCTATATGGTCTCAGCCACCATGCTTCAGCTCAGTTTCAGTGTCTTGGCAAGCTTCTTTTAGCATAGGCCAACTTTATGTAGAGCAACAATTCTTTTTTTCAGATCCTCAGAGAGTTCTTTGCCATGAGGTGCCATGTTGAACTTCCAGTGACCAGTATGAGAGAGTGAGAGCGATAACACCAAATTTAACACACCTGCTCCCCATTCACATCTGAGACCTTGTAACACTAACAAGTTACATGAAACTAGTGACGGAAAATGGCTAATTGGGCCCAGTTTGGACATTTTCACTTAGGGGTGTACTCACTTTTGTTGCCAGCGGTTCAGACATCAATGGCTGTGTTTGAGTTATTTTGAGGGGACAGCAAATTTACACTGTTATACAAGCTGTACACTCACTACTTTATATTGTAGCAAAGTGTCATTTCTTCAGTGTTGTCACATGAAAAGATATAATAAAATATTTAAAAAAATGTGAGGGGTGTACTCATTTTTGTGAGATACTGTATGTACACACAGGCGGGGGTATACAGACACAGAGGTATGTACACACAGGCGGGGGTATACAGACACAGAGGTATGTAGACACATGGGGGGGTATACAGACACAGAGGTATGTAGACACATGGGGGGGTATACAGACACAGAGGTATGTAGACACATGGGGGGGTATACAGACACAGAGGTATGTACACACATGGGGGGGTATACAGACACAGAGGTATGTACACACATGGGGGGGGGGGGTATACAGACACAGAGGTATGTACACACATGGGGGGGGTATACAGACAGAGGTATGTAGACACATGGGGGGGGGTATACAGACACAGAGGTATATAGACACATGGGGGGTATACAGACACAGAGGTATGTAGACACATGAGGGGGTATACAGGCACAGAGGTATGTAGACACATGGGGGGTATACAGACACAGAGGTATGTAGACACATGGGGGGTATACAGACACAGAGGTATGTAGACACATGGGGGGGTATAGAGACACAGAGGTAGGTACACACATGGGGGGTATAGAGACACAGAGGTAGGTACACCCAGGGGGTATAGAGACACAGAGGTAGGTACACCCAGGGGGTATAGAGACACAGAGGTAGGTACACCCAGGGGGTATAGAGACACAGAGGTAGGTACACACATGGGGGGTATAGAGACACAGAGGTAGGTACACCCAGGGGGTATAGAGACACAGAGGTAGGTACACCCAGGGGGTATAGAGACACAGAGGTAGGTACACCCAGGGGGTATAGAGACACAGAGGTAGGTACACCCAGGGGGTATAGAGACACAGAGGTAGGTACACCCAGGGGGTATAGAGACACAGAGGTAGGTACACCCAGGGGGTATAGAGACACAGAGGTAGGTACACCCAGGGGGTATAGAGACACAGAGGTAGGTACACCCAGGGGGTATAGAGACACAGAGGTAGGTACACCCAGGGGGTATAGAGACACAGAGGTAGGTACACACACATGCAGTGAAAAATGCATGTACATTTGTTTTTTGGCATTGGTTTGTGCTAATACTCAAGCTGTGCTCACACTTCCCATAGAGGCGGCTCGCAGCAAGGGTTCAGTGCGTCCTTGTTCTCCGTTTCAGGGTCGAATCGGGGCCGAATTTTTGCCTGAATTTGGCCCTGAAACGGAGCCAAGACGCACAGCGTTTCTGTGCAAGCCGCTCCACAGCCGCAATGGAGATATGTGAATCGGCTCCATAGAGAGCAATTCTAAAGGTACAAGGCTTAATGCATTAAAGTAAAAAACCTTCTTCAAGCAGCCCCCAACTTCCCCAACCTCCCTTACATACTTGCCTGCGTCCAATCTTGATCCAGCAATGTGCATGAGAGCAGAAGCTCTCCTGCATCTCTCCCTCATTGGACAGAGAGGCAGTAGCTGGAGCCATTGGCTCCTGGTGCTGTCAGTCACAGCCAGTGAGGGGGGGAGCAGGGCTGAGCCGTGCTGTGTGTGTCAATGGACACACTGAGTGCCCCCCCATAGCAAGCATCTTGCTATGGAGGCACTTGGCAGGGGGAGAAGCTAGGACCACAGGATGCCTGCCTTCTTATCTACCATTGTTCTCTATTGCCTGTACACAAATTCAACTCGTATAAGTTTTGTTTTGATTAAAAAAAAAAAAAAATCTACAAAAATGATAAATGTTGTTTACAGTATCAGTGTGTGATATCATCTATTCTAGGGGTTGTGGATTATGCAGCCATGCTTGGATTCACTGAGGAGTATCTGGGTAACAGCCTCATGTTATACCAAGGCACCATGTTCCTATCCTCAGGCAGAGTTGTGGGAGGTGGATTTCTGATTACACATTAGAAGCAAAACAGGCCAAAAAGGAGGCAGATCCGGGACTGGGCAGGCGGGCAGATCATAGCAACATTTTACTAATTCTGTCCATGTTACCCTTCACGCTTTACATCAGCACAGTAACACTGATAACTTGAGGGGGGTGATGAGGGGACCAGGCACATACAGATGAAGAACGGGCAAATGTGTCTGGTTCCTGGGACAGGAAATCCGGAGGAAAATGCATGAGATGAAATGATTGTGAAGATGGATATCACATTAAGCCCTGGTTCACGTTGATGCGATTTGACATGTCAAATCACATGCCAAATCGGCGACTATTGCCGGCAATGGCACCATCCGAATCGGTGCAATGCCGCATCGATTCCCAAAAGTAGTTTCTGTACTACTTTTGGCGGCTTTGGGTGCGATTTCAGTAGATATCTGTACAGATGTCTCAGAAATCGCACCCCAAAGTCGGACTGACATGCGGGAATGAAATTGTGCGAGTTTAGCTGAGCTTGCATGCTATTTTGGTCCATAGTGACATGATAGCATCACACATTTGCTGCAGATTTGTCGGCTGCACATACATGATGCGAATCTCCCGTTCCACCACATCCCAAAGGTGCTCTATTGGATTGAGATCTGGTGACTGTGGAGGCCATTGGAGTACAGTGACCTCATTGTCATGTTCAAGAAACCAGTGGTGAGATGATTTGAACTTTGTGACATGGTGCATTATCCTGCTGGAAGGAGCCATCAGAAGATGGGTACACCGTAGTCATAAAGGGATGGACATGGTCAGCAACAATACTCAGGTAGGCCGTGGCATTTAAACGATGTTTAATTGGTACTAAGGGGCCCAAAGTTTGCAAGAAAATATCCCCCACACCATTACACCACCACCAGCCTGAACTGTTAATATAAGGCATGTTGGATCCATGCTTTTATGTTGTTTACGCCAAATTCTAACCCAACCATCTGAATGTTACAGCTGAAATCGAGACTCATCAGATCATGCAATGTTTTTCCAATCTTCTATTGTCCAATTTTGGTGAACCTGTGCGAATTGTAGCCTCAGTTCCTGTTCTTGGCTGACAGGAGTGGCACCCAGTGTGGTCTTCTGTTGCTGTAGCCCATCTGCTTCAAGGTTCGATGTGTTGTGCGTTCAGAGATGGTATTCTGTATACCTTGGTTGTAAGGAGCGGTTATTTGAGTTACTGTTGCCTTTCTATCATCTTAAGCCAGTCTGCCCATTCTCCTCTGACATCAACAAGGCATTTTTGTCCACACAACTGCCCTTCACTGGATATTTTCTCTTTTTCGGACCATTCTCTGTAAACCTTAGAGATGGTTCTGTGTGAAAATCCCAGTAGATCAGCAGTTTTTGAAATACTCAGACCAGCCTATCTGGCACCAACAACCATGCCACGTTCAAAGTCACTTAAATCCCCTTTCTTCCCAATTCTGATGCTCGGTTTGAACGTCAGCAAGTCGTCTTCACCACATCTTGATGCACTGCGTTGCTGCCATGTGATTGGCTGATTAGCAATTTGTGTTACCAAGCAATTGAACAGGCATACCCAATAAAGTGGCTGGTGAGTGTATGTATACTCTGCTGATTTAATAGTATTGCTGTTGGTCTTGTATGAGTGCATCACATCACTGGCCCCTTGCATGATGTAGTATATGCTTTGTTAAATTTTATTTCACAGACACAACATAGCAGTCTCTTTACTAATGCATTCATTATTTTATGGGATTTATCATGAATATGGTTAGAAATAAGATGGTTTAGGGTTAGGGCCTCTGACTATTGAGCCCAGAGCTGTAAGGTCAAATTCCTGAACCAGGTCTCCCCAAATTCAGACACCACTAGGTTTACTGTCAGTGCCTGAAACATGTAGCTTTATTGGGGCACAGTTGCAATCACCTACCATGTGAGAAATTAAAGCTGTCCCTTTACAGTAAAGTACATGGGGTAGCTCTTTAGTGAGTGTAGCTCCATTATGTGGTGTTCTAATTTCTGAATGTTTATGCTACAGTGCATTGCACTGTTCAGTATTTGCAGTACATATTAGCACTCAAACATAGCATAGCATAACATAGCTTTTAAAAAAGAAGTTGACAGTTTAAAAAAAAAAAAAAATTCATACTTGCCTCTATGCTGCAGCATCTGTCACACGTCAGCTCTAAAGGCTTGTACACAGGTTATGAAAATCAGAAGTAAAATTTCTTCCGACGAACGATCTACCAATTTTCGGATCGTTAGTACAGTGCTTTTGACAACCGATTCCGATTTTTCGTACGACAAAAGCTGGATGTGCAGACTATAAAATTTTTGTCGGATGTGAACAGAATGTCCGATTTTCCGTTTAATTAGTATGGTCTTCGTCCTAAAAAAATCTCAAGAGCGAGACTTCGCATGCTCTGTAACAAAAGATTACATACAAAACTATTCAACACATTACCTTACTTCTGAAGTTGAAATCTGTCGTACGAGAATTTTCGCATGGTGAGTAACCTCTTCACTTTTGACATGAGACTAGCATGCAACAAAAAACGGACGAACGTTCATCTGAAAATCTGATCATGTGTACGAGGCTTAAGACTGAGAAATGAGCGATTTACATGAGCACTGATTGCTCAGTTCTTATTGACCACTCTCTGCTATGCTTCTGGAGCAAATAAACTTTGGCCATACTTCTCTTTTAAGCTAGGCTCAGACTACATATGTTTTTTGGCATTGTTGCTGTTTCCCAATAGTCTGAACAACAGTATTGAGGCCTTGGGTGTAGTGCACAATGAGATTCATTATCGCTATTTTGTGGTTTTCATTTATTTGGGGTATATTCGTTATTTTTTTTTTTTATGTTGGTAGGGCCTTTATTTTAAGTTAAACTGCTTTTTTTTAAAAAAAATTTGCAGCAAGGCTTCCCTTAATAAGGTGGCCTTTGGTTTCAGAGGTGTTACTTTTTTAAATTTATGTTGACAGGGCTTTTTTAAGTTTTAAGTCCTAAGTCCATTTGTTCTTCAAGCTGCCTTTGCTTTCTTTGCAGCAAAATGCTGCACAATATATCAATTACATTCACCCTAACCTCCCGTCCACATAGATACAATAAAAGTTAGACATACACCAGTTAGGCCTATTACTCCTGATGGCAACTGTCCTGCTGCTGGCCATTTATATGCTACTGTGTCTCCTGCAGTTTCCTTAATTCTTGTAGTGAAGCGCCAACCTGTGTTTTTCTTAATTTCATTGTGCATAATGGCAAATTAAATGGCAAATTAAAAGACCTGTTGATGGGCAATTTTACACTGCTGTACTCTGTGGTCTCTCAGTTTCTACTGAGTTTGATCAAAATGGGCTGGTGGAGCGACACTCTTGCATCAGCAAGAACAGGGACAGCAAACTCCTGACAAATTTTCATCTGCTGGTCATAGCAGGCTCAATACGGCTTGATAAAAAAAAAAAGCATGTGTCCCTGCCAAAACTACCTGGGGAAAAAAGCCTTTTATTCAAACTGAAATGAATCAGTTTGTGGTACTGCTGCTGGGTTTAGGCCAAGCAAATTTTACAAGAGGAAAAAAAAAAAAATCAATTCTACATTTGCACTGCTAGTGTACGCTGTCACAGAGACTGTCTGTAAAAGTCATAATGTTCCATAACACCACATACAAATTCAAGGCATCCCCCAATTAGGTTATTTAAAGGATTGGTTTATTTTCAATGTTTCCTCCATTCCTCATGAAAAGACTCTCTCCTCGTTGCACGGTATTCTTTGAATAATTTGTTTTTGCATTTCCCACCTCCCTGAGTTTTTTTTTTTTTCTCAGTAGTTTGTTTATTTAGCCCTAAAAATGGCCAGAATTTAATACCAGGATTTGCACCCCAACAACCCACTCTCAAACATTTAAAGGGATCATCTTGCATTTTGTTCCATTTATAAGGACACTGAAATTGCTATTCTGGTGAAAAGCATTGCAAAATTGTTTACAAGTGAAGTAAAAGCTTTTTTTGCACATTTTATTTAATGTCACACTAAAACATTAACAGAAAAAAAAAAAAAACTAAAAGCCAAACAAAGCTTTTCTAAATATTAAAATAATACTAAAAAAGTGACTAGAAGGAGGGAAATAAATTAATTTGGACAGATTAAGGTTAAATAAGGGTTAATAAAGAGTTTAAAGGAGAGTACACCTTTTATTAAAGAAAAAAAGTTTTTTTTTTTACTTGTAAGATTGCTTTAAAGCAGAACTCCAGGCATTTTTTTTTCCATGCAGTGGGGCTGTTAACTGCTCATTTTGTTTAGAGGTGAACACAGGGCCTTTTTGATGCTCTGGAAAAAGTTGTTTCTCCACATCCAGTGGTGCACCGCACAAGACCACGGGGGTGGGCAGGAGCAGCAGGGTCCAGTCCTGCGCTGGGGGGATTGGAGGATCAGGGGAGGATATCTCGACTCTCCAATCCCCTTGACAAAAATGAGCAGTTAAGAAATACAGTTGCGGGAGTTCTTCTTTAACTAACATCATATGCGGATCATAGGCCACCCCTTTTGACCTTTTGTATAAATGAGTTAAAGCAAATACAATGTAACTGTTACATAGTAGGCGAGGTTGGAAAAAGACACAAGTCCATCAAGTCCAACCTATGTGTGTGAATATATGTCAGTATTACATTGTATATCCCTGTATGTTGCGGTCGTTCAGGTGCTTATCTAATTGTTTTTTAAATTATTTACGCTTCCTGCTGAAACCACCACCTGTGAAAGAGAATTCCACATCCTAACCACTCTTACAGTAAAGAACCCTCTACGCAGTTTAAGGATAAACCGCTTTTCTTTTAGTTTTAGTGTCTTATTAAATTCCCTTTCGCAGAAAAGTTTTTTTTATCCCTATTGTAGGGTCACTAGTACGGTATTTGTATATTGAAATCATATCCCCTCTCAAGCGTCTCTTCTCCAGAGAGAACAAGTTCAGTGCTCTTAACCTTTCCTCATAACGAAGGTCCTCCAGTCCCTTTATTAGTTTTGTTGCCCTTCTCTGGACTCTCTCCAGTTCTAGCACATCCTTCCTGAGGACTGGTGCCCAGAACTGGACAGCATACTCTAGGTGTGGCCGGACCAGAGTCTTGTAGAGTGGGAGAATTATTTTATCTCTGGAGTTAATCCCCTTTTAATGCATGCCAATATTCTGTTTGCTTTGCTTGCAGCAGCTTTGCATTGCATGCCATTGCTTAGCATGTCATGTACTAGGACCCCCACGTAAATGCATTATCTCAAACCTCATTTGCCATGTAGTTGCCCACCCCATTCATTTGTTCAGATCTTCTTGCAAGGTTTCCACATCCTGCAGAGAACTTATTGCCCTTTTTAGCTTAGTATCGTCTGCAAATACAGAGATTGAGCTGTTTATCCCATCCTCCATGAATAAATTAAATGTGTTACATTATATCTTTTTTAAAAACACTATTCTGGAAGCTCCATATTCGTCTTCAGCCACTTCAGTGCCTGCAATTCTATCCAAAAAGATATGAGAGGAAGGAAGAAGAGGGTGAGTGCTATGTATGTACTTGATGAAGTGTGTTTGGCTATACGTAGCAAGCCCGAGGTATGAGACTGGTTAAAACTGATCTTGGATGATTCCAAGAGATATAAAATGTATCATGCATAAAATTCATAAACAAACTTTTATTTCATATAATATTGAAAATTACTGTACATCATATTTTAAAGGGGCATGTGGGTGGGTACTTTCTTACTACAGATCTAATCCGTATCTTCATCTCACTTTAACTGAAAAAGTACCTTTTTTTTTTTTTTTTTATTCTGACTGAAAAACTTTTTCATCGCTATTTTTAGTTTTTGGCAAAATTTGTCACTGCAAGTATTAAATTATCCATCTAGGGCCACTTTCACATGGATGTTTTGCTGCACACACCAAATTTCGACAACAAGAATCAGCAGATTTTTGAACTTTGAATGCCAGGCCAAGCAAATAACCACAGACACTCCGCCTGCACAAAGTATTTATAAGTTTACAGCGTCCATGGCTGTTCATAGGTAGGTCGCACACCAAACGTTTATCTGTGGTTAGGGATGGGTGTCCGAGTCTGGATGTAGTTAGATGTGTCTAGGCTCGGACATCTGTCCCTAACTGCAGGTAACCGCCTCGTGTGTCTACATTCAAACTGTTACGGCTGCTGTCAGCCTGTCATTACTTTGTACAGGCTGAGCAGCTGCTATTTTCAGGAACTTATTTCTGACATAAGAATCTGGTGTATGCAGCTGAATGGCCATGTGAAGGAGGCCTATTCTGCTTTGACACTTTATCTAATGATGAAAAAGTAGGTTTATTGTTAACAGGAAGTGTTTTGTTATTGATGCTGAGACCTGTTGGTGTATTGTCTAAGGATGTGTGGCTCTGTCTCTGTTTTTGTTGGAGATGGATTTCTATACGTGGATGAGTCTCATGATTAATCTTCTCACTGTGAAGATTCTGATTGACAAGAGAAGACGTCTGAGGGAGAAGAAGAGACGCCGATTATATTGGGTTCATCCATTGATCTCCCAGCGGCTAAGCAAGGGTCACTTCCACACTGTGTATCTTGAGCTCCGAAAGTATCCAGAGAAATTCCATGAGTATGCTCGGATGAGTGTCACTACCTTTGATGAACTTTTGGAAGTTGTTAGACCTCAGCTGACCAGAGCATCTACGAACATGAGAGCTAGCATTTCTCCAGAAGAGAGATTACTGGTGACATTGCGGTAAGTGTAAAATGTTTCAAATATTATTCTTTGTTTGATATATTTATTATTATTATTATTATTTATTTAAATAATGACTGTTGCTCATGAGTCGGACAGATCCTTATTTTTTACTGTGTTAATTTGCCACTTTTTGTGGACTATGAATTGTTGTTTTAGTCTCCCAAGAATTCCACAAATGCACAAGTCATGAATATTATTATTGGGTACCTGAAGTGAATAAGGGCAAACATTTGGAATCTACAATAATTGACTTTTTTTTTCTTCTTCTTTTTTTTTTTTTTCCCTTCCAGATATCTTGCTACAGGGGACACATTTGCTTCACTTCATTTTCATTTCCTTCTTGGCAAAATGACAATTTGCAAGATTGTCCATGAAACCTGTGCAGCCATCTGGAGCTTGTTAAGAAATCAAGTGACTCCTGAGCCCACAGAAGAAAAATGGAGAGCCATCAGTGAAGGATTTAAGAGCACTTGCCATTTCCCTAACTGTGTTGGTGCTTTGGATGGAAAACGCATAAGAATTAAAATGCCACCGAAAAATGGCTCGGAGAGTTCCAGGTATAAAAATGATTTCTCCATTGTGCTAATGGCCATAGTGGACAGTGCACACAATTTTGTGGCTGTCGATGTTGGAGCATATAGAACTGTTGGGGATTCAAAAATATTTCGCACTTCTCCAATGGGGAGGAAAATTCTTGAGGGCAAATTTAATATTCCAAGCCCAAGGCCCATAGAAGAAGGCGGGGATCCGCTGCCATTTGTGTTTGTCGCTGATGAGGCCTTCAGCTTAAGCAACAACATAATGAAGCCTTATCCTAAGAGAGGGCTGGATTTGAATGGGAAAATCTTCAACTACAGACTGAGCTGTGCGCGACGTCAAGTGGAATGCGCTTTTGGAATTCTAGCGAATAAATGGAGGATATTTCAGAGCACTATACAGCTGAAGCCTTCACATGTGGACATGATAGTAAAGAGTGCATGTTCTCTTCACAACTTTGTACTACAAAGGGAGGGCTATTCCGATGACTTGCTGGATCATAATATGGAGGATTTGGAGTGGCCTGCTGTGCGATATCCTGATCATGCTGCAAATATAAGAGAAAAATTTGCTAAATATTTTATGTCACCTGCTGGTGAACTTCCCTGGCAGTACAGCAAAGTTTAAAAGTTCCATCAGCCTATAACTTTTCATTTTTTAATATATTAGGAACTCCCAGTGGTGACATCTACTATGCAGAGTTCTCTCGGATCTGCACAGCTACTGTGGCCAGCAAAGGGACCCTGTTGCTAGACCATTCGTCTTAGCAACAATCTTCCCAAAGGATGTGCATTTAATGTTTTTTATGCATGTTCTTTTTTTTTTTTGTAAAAGCCTCCCTTGTGCAGACATCCAAAAGCCTTGAGACTACTTCTGGGTGTCTCTATTTTTGATGTGATGTCAGCAGCCCTGCCAGACTAAGAGTTGTCATCCAATGACACTTTTTTGTATTAGCTACATAAAAGGTTAGGGTGCTGGGCCAGCACAGACAGTAATTGGACACAAGAGGAGAGGCTGTAACATGTAAGGAGGGAGGGGGCTGTGCTAGGGAACAGATTCTTACTAAAGAAGTCAAATTTGCTAGCAAGTTCAAAGGCACACTACAAATGGGGAAAAAAATATAATAAATAATTATGGGGAAAAAAAAACACTGCAAATAAGCACTTAATTTTTATGCACTTTTACCTGGCCTTTTTAGGTTGGTGACAGGGTCTGTTTAACTGAAGTCCCACTCTTTGATAGATTTTTTAATTTGTTTTATAGAATCAAGAATACAGGAGGAGTGAGGACACTCCAAATTCCATTGTGGGTGGGAACAGAACCAAGAGTCCCAAAAAAATATAAGAAACCAGGGGTAACTTGTGTTCCCACAATCCATCTGTAGCTGAAATATAATTTTGGGCGACCCTTGTCATTTCTATTCTTAGTAGTTATTGTAAATATTGTATATCATTTGCTCCCAACCCCCTGCAGTATTTCTGACTCTTTCTAATGTTTAGGACATGGGTAAATGCAACTTGCTTTTGACATGGGTTTGTTCAGAATTTGTTCAAACGGTTGTTCAGAATTCATTGAAGATGCAGTTGCCCTGATTTAGCATTCCTTTGCATTCTCATGGACGTGTATGGCCACATAAGCTGTTTTGAAGTACAAAACACTAACCCAAAAGGGAAAACTTTCCATTAGCTAAATATTTGTTTGAAAAGCCTTAGGCTGCATCTGCCCTTTAGGTACTTTTAATTTGCAGAAAATAACCTACGCAGTCAAGGGGCCCCGGTAGAGATCTGTGCAATTTTGTATAATTTTATTGTTTTACTTGTAGGCCATTTGGGTCCCCTTAGAAGCCTAGCTAAAAAAAACTCCTAGTTAGCAACCTCCATGTCCTGACTTGTTGCTAGGACATGAAAACTGTTGGCTGCACATGCCCAACACTGCACGAAAAACAATGGTTTTCACATCCTAGCATCAAGGAAGGCCATAGGGGTTGCTAACTGGGAGTTTTTTTTTTTTAGCTAGGCCTCTGAGCAGACCCCAAATGGCCTACAGGTAAAACAAATGTAATGATCATTTTACAAAGCTGCACAGATTTTTTTTATATCTAATGGGACCCCCTGACTACATAGGCTATTTTCTGGAAAAGGTGAACTTTAACCCTTTAGGCCTCATGCACACTGGACGTTACATTAACGTTTTAAAAATACCAGTAGCTTTGCAGTGAGTTTTTAAAGTTTTTGCAATAGCGTTTTTTAGCGCTTTCAATGGATCAAAAACTGGTGAGCCCCGTTTTTGAGCGTTTTATCAGCATTTTTAGGAGTTGAGCGTTTTTACAGCTTAAAAACACCTCTCAGAACCCACTAGTTTTGGGGTTTTTTTTACAGCCAAAAAACGCCCCAGCCAAAAACAGTTGATAAAAGCCTATGTGTGCATGGATACATAGTATAACATGCTGGAGAGTTTGACTGTATGAAAAAACATCTGAAGCCAAAAACAGCTGTAAAAACGTCCAAATATGTCCAGTGTGCATGAGCCCTTAAAGTGATTGTTTAAAAAAAAATTTAAAAAACGAGCCTTTACAAACATATCATACTTACCTCCACTGTGCACAGAGTGGCCCCGAACATCCACTTCTGGGGTCCCTCGGTGGCTCCTCCCCACATCAGATAACCCCCTAGGAGAATCGCTCTCCTGAGTCCAGCATTTGGGTCCATAGACACGAATGCCGGACTCGGCCGCGCCCGCGTCATTGGATTTGATTGACAGCAGCGGGAGCCAATGGTTGCGCTGCTATCAATCTATCCAATCAAGAGCCGAGAACCCCGGGAAGAGGAAGAATGCGTCTCCAGCTTGTGAAATTCCAGGGCTCAGGTAATTAAAACAGTGGGTGCTGGGGGGCCGGTCACTGCCAGGTGTTTTTTCACTTTAATGCATTAAGGTGAAAAAACACGAAGGTTTACACCCCCTTTAAAGCTGAATCCTGTGCAAATAGCTAAATACACTATCAAAATGCATACTGGGATAGGAACTGTCTCATCTACCAAATTACTTATATTTATGTCCTTTCAGATAGCAAAGCTAAGCTGGCGACCTGACTTTTTTCATGCTGCAATCAAACACAGCTAGGTTACCTCCCCACCCCCAGCTTGTTGATTAGACAGTAAGACCCCTTTCACACTAAGGCGGTTTTCAGGAGTTTACGCGCTAGAAAAGCCTCTAAATAGTGCCTGAAAACCACCTCCCATTCATTTCAGTGTGTCTTTTCCCATGGGGCGGTGCGCTTGCGGGAAGTTATCATCTTTCTCCTGGCTATGCCTGCGCAGTAGAAACCTGTAGGGCTGTCTTCTAATACAGGAGCCACTTTATGTCCTTATAGTGTGAGTTTCTACTGCACAGATTCAGCCAAGTGAAATAAGATTTCAGATTAAAGTGCTTAAGGTAGAACAATAGGCAAAAATATTTTTTTCATTTTGGATAGCGTAAGGGAAGGCTTTAACCCCTGTGAGATTTTTTTTTTTCGCCATATGTGTCCTATTGGCGAGATTTCTCGCCACTTCCTGTCCCATAGCCAAACAGGAAGTGAGAGGAAATCCCTACAAATTAAGGAAATTCCTTGGGGACCCCCAGGTCACCAGAACTAGTGTCCCCTCTATCTTTTCTGGGCACAACCAAAAGTTTGGGATTTTCACTTTCAATGATAATGGTAAACAGGACAAATAGAGAGGGTGAATCTGCCTAATGGGGACATGGATCGCAATAAAAACTGACAGTCTAGTCTCTCTCTCTGCTCTATCCAAAACTAAAAAAAAAAGTTTAGTCTTTAGTTAAACTCTAAGGGCTCTTTCACACGGGGCGGATCAGTGATGATCCGCCCCGTGAACACCCGCTTGCTCCCCGCTGAGCAGAAAGATGACAGGTCCATCGCTGCACACTGTGCAGCTACGGACCTGTCAGAGCGCCGCTCTCCCCTATGGGGGATCGGATGATGACGGACCGTAGTGTCCGTCGTCACCCGATCTGATCCGAAAACGGATGGAAAAGTAGGTTTTCCTCCGTTACACTTTTCGGATTGGAGCGGGTCGGATGTCAGCGGACATGTCACCGCTGACATCCGACGCTCCATAGGGATACATGGATGTCCGTTTTTCATCCGAAAACGGAAGGATGAAAAACGGACATACGGATCCCTCGTGTGAAAGTGGCCTAAGATTCCTACAGGCCACATTTACATGATCCAGATAAGTGTACATTTCTGGTGGATGGGGGGGTGAGTTTAGGTCAGGGAGCAAAGAGAACAAAGTACAGTTATCCTTTAGCCTAGGTTCACACTGAGTGCGGGAATGAAATGTGCGAGTTCAGCTGAATTTCATGCCCACATGTCAGTCCCGGTGTCGGGGACGATTTCAGAGACATCTGTTCAGGTTTCTGCACAGAAGTCAATGGAAATCGCACCCTGAAATCGCCAAAAGTAGTACAGAAACTACTTTTGGATGCGGTGCAGCAAATGCGGGGAGCACCGATTTAGGACGGTGCAATTGCTGCTGATTTGGCATGTGGTTTGACGTGTCAAATCCCACCAATGTGAACCAGGGCTTAAGGACAGCATAATGGTTTTAGGTAAGTTGCCCTAAAATAGCAGAGACCATGTGAGGCTTTTTACACCGCTATTTTGTTACACAATAGATTTTTTTAATGAGTACATGTGAACTTGTGTGTATATATAAAAACGCTCATGTTGCCAAAAAAATAAAAAAACTTTATTTTTTGTGTCTGAACTTTTTTATTTATTTTTTTTAAAAACTGGATTTTAACTGAAGTGTGTGATTGTCAATTTTGGAAAGTATCTGATGACTTGTGCAGAACTGGCCTTACAGGTCATCTTCAAGCAGTGCATATGGTTGGAGGGTAAAATCCACATGGTAGTTTGGCTATTTGGCTATTTTTCCCCCTGTAGCTGTCTGCTGGGTCAGCTTGCACTGAAGATTTGGTTGAGAAACTTCACTTAAATTGAGCAAAGATTCATTTTAATTCTATCCAATTATGTGAAAAGCAAATTCCTATTTGTTTGTTTATGCTGCACATGATTGGATAATTGAAGTGCGTCTTTACTCAGTTTGAGTAAAGATTTTCAACTCCTTTTAACCACTTCAGCCCCAGAAGAATTTACCTCCTTCCTGACCAGAGCACTTTTTGTGATACGGCACTGCGTTGCATAACTGACAATTGCACGATCGTGCAACGTTCCACTAAAACAAAACTGAGGTTCTTTTTTTTTTTTTTTTCTTCCCCCAAATGGAGCTTTCTTTTGGTGGTATTCGATCACCTCTGCGGTTTTTATTTTTTGCGATATAAACAAGAAAAGAACGACAATTTTGGAAAAAAAAAAAAAAAACAATATTTTTTACTTTTTGCTATAACAAATATCCCCAGAAAAAAAAAAAAAAATATATATAATTTTCCTCAGTTTAGGCCAAGATGTATTCTACATATTTTTGGTAAAAAAAAAACCGCAGTAAGCGTTTATTGATTGGTTTGCGCAAAAGTTATAGTGTCTACAAAATAGAGGATAGATTTATGGCATTTTTATTATTATTAATTTTTTTTTATTTTTTTTTTTTTTTTTTTTTTTATCGTGACTGCGACATTATGGCGGACAC
This sequence comes from Aquarana catesbeiana, assembly GCF_042186555.1. Taxonomy (NCBI): domain Eukaryota; kingdom Metazoa; phylum Chordata; class Amphibia; order Anura; family Ranidae; genus Aquarana; species Aquarana catesbeiana. Next base: position 615,298,887 of record NC_133327.1, on the reverse strand, counting down.
ATCAGATGCTTTTGACACTATTTTGGGACCGCTGTTATTTATTTATATCAGTGCTATAAAAACGCACTGATTACTGTGTAAATGACACTGGCAGGGAAGGGGTTTAACACTAGGGGGCGATCAAGGGGTTAAGTGTGTCCTAGGGAGTGATTATAACTGGGGTGGGGGGGGGGGTGGGCTACCTAGGACATGACAGGGAGCAGTAGATCTGTCATGTCACTAGGCAGAATGGGGAAAAGCCTTGTTTACTGCTGCTCCGTGACACCATCGCGGGACACTGGCGGACATTGAGTCTGCGGGAACCGCGGTCACGGAGCACGCGGCGCGCACCCCCACAATGCTGCTTCTTAAAAGGGACGTACATGTATGCCCATTTGTGCAGCTGTGCCGATGTATATCGTTGCGCACTGGTTGCCAAGCGGTTAAAGGAGTTCTAAAGTCAGAAGGTTGTTTATCTTTATGCATTAAGATAGACAACCCTCTGTGTGCAGCAGCCCCCTTGAGCCCCCTCTCTGTCTAACGATGTCCAACAGTGTCTCAGCTGTCCGAGACTCTCCCTCCTGAATGGCTGAAACATTGGCTCTTGCTGCTGTCAAAGTCAGTCAGCCAATTATGAGAGAAAGGGGGCGGGCCAGGCCGCAGCTCTATGTCTGAATGGACACAGGGAGCTGTGATTTGGCTTGGGTGCCCCCACAGCAAGCTGCTTGCTGTGGGGGCACTTGACAGGAGGGGGGGGGGCGGGAGCACCAAAGAGGGACCCAAGAAGAGGAGGATCTGGGCTGTTCTGTGCAAATCCACTGCACAGAGCAGGTAAAGTATAACCTGTTTGTAAAGTCTCATTTTTTTTCTATAAAAATAACAATCACTTTAAGTTTAAACCAAAAATTTTAATCTATTGTAATCTACCTAGAAGAGTTGACTGGGTTAGTTTTCTTTTTCTAGGCCTTTTCCCCTCTGTTTTCCCCAGGTGATCTGACCAGTACTACACCTCCTGTATTAGAGGAGCACAGGGTCACCTTTGGACAGCAGCATTGTCAGTCTGGGGGGAGGCGAGTGTTAGTGTATCTACATCTAACAAATTCAAGCCAAACTCCAGCTCACACTGCAGTAACACAAGCGATTATAGCAAAAGTTCTTTTTTTTTCCTTTTGGAAAAATAATGAATAATTAAAATCTGACCATTGCAAGCACCTCTGTCGGTGGTAAATAGTTTGTCTAAAAACTCTAAGGCCCCTTTCACACTGGGGCGGGAGGTGTGTCGGTGGTAAAGCATTGCTATTTTTAGCGGCGCTTTAACGCCGTTTTAGTGGCGGGTTAAAAACCACCGCAAAGCGCCTCTTCAGAGGCGCTTTGCCGGCAGTATAGCCACGGTGCCCCATTGATTTCAATCTGCGGGAGTGGTGAAGGAGCGGTATACACAACGCTCCAAAGATGCTGCTAGCAGGACTTTTTTTCCCGTCCTGCTAGCGCACCGCTCCAGTGTGAAAGCCCTCGGGGCAGCAGCACTTTCAGGGCGCTTTGCAGACGCTATTTTTAGCGCTGTATTGCCTGCAAAGCGCCCCAGTGTGAAAGGGGTCTAAGGGCTCATGCACACTGCAGCTCAAAAAAAGCTGCTTTTTACAGGTGTTTGAGCTTATATTTCTGCCTATAAAAGCTTGTTTTTTTTTTTGTGCTCTCACAAATTTATTGAGCTCTTTCAAGCACTTTTGAGCGTAAGCATTTTTTTCACAAACCCTTGTAGATAGTATTTTCTGAACCACTGAATAAACAAAACAAAATGGTGGAACAAACTTTTGCACGTTTTCGAGTTTGGTGGGGTTTTTTTTCCACCTAATATGCCTGAAAACGCCTGAAAAAGCCATAGTGTGCATGGACACATTGGCTAACATGGAGGGGAGTTTCTTGGCAGAAAAAATTAGAGCTCAAAAGCCTGTAGGAGCTGCTTCTTTGAGCTGCAGTGTGCATGAGCCCTAACTGCTACATTTGCAGGAGAGCTTGTTCTGTTGTAAAACAGATTTATTGACAGGATCACCAAGTTAAAATAAAAGAAAGAAAGCCTTAAGGGCTGGTTCACACCACAAAAACGCACTCCAGATCCGTTCCAGATGCATTTCTGCATGCGCGTTTTTGATGCATTCTAGTGCTTTTTTATGCAGTTCCGGTTGCATTCCAGGTGCTTTTTTTTTTTTTTTTTTTCTTCTCCTGTTTCTTTCCCTATACTAGGGTCCAGTGCATTTTTGATGCATTTCGGTGCGTTTTTGATGTGTTTTACTGCGTTGCAGTACAGAAAAAATGCAGCATGTTCTACTTCTTTTTTTTTTTTTTTTGGAACTGGAAAGCCCTGGAACTGACTGCACTGGTGTGAACTATGCCATTGGAAACCATATAACCTGCTTTCCATGCATTTTTGATGCAGAAAAAAGCACACTGGACTGCATGTTGTGTAAACTTATAAGACTTTTTTGGTTTAATATTACCTTAATATATCTGCCCTATTTTGTATTCAACTTGCCATGGTACGACCTCTTTTCTTAAAGTCAGTAACTACAAAAAATGGTGCTCAGACATACCTGTAGCAGTCACAGCCTAATATCAAGCTGTTTTGAAAGGCAAAGTTTCAGCACTTTCTGATAGTGACAAAGGTTTCCATGCCTACTGCCTACATATTTCCAGTTACAGTGAGGCTGATCATTATTATATCATCATATTATATAGATGTTGTAAAGCTCTGCTTGTTGGCGCTATTTAATACCTGTATAATAATACTATTATAATTACATTAGTTGTTTCCACGGAGCCCGCCTTGGTCCGCCGGCTCAGCGGAAGATCTCTCCGTTGATCTCTGCTGAGTTGGCGGATGACAGGTCCCTCTCTGCTCACTGAGCGGGGAGGGGCTTGTCAGGCGCCGCTGCCGCCTATGGAGGGATCGGATGAAAACGGACATCATGTCCGTTTTCATCAGATCTCACCAGATCCGATCCGCCAGCGACGGACCTGGACGTAGGGCCATCCGTCTGCTTTTAGCGGATCAGACCGGGTCGGATGTCAGCGGACATGTCTCTGCTGACATCCGTCGCTCCATAGGCTAAAATGGAGCGCCCGTTCAGGTCCGCTGTCAAAACTGACAGGCGGACCTGAACGGTCCGATCGAGTGAAAGGGGCCTAAGAACGCCATTCCCTGTTATTCAATGGGCTCATACACACCACGGTGTTTTTGAGCTGTAACAGGGACGGTCGTTTTTAAGCTCCAAAAAAAACCAAGGACCAGCACGTTCTGAGGCTCCAGCATTAGAGCTGTTTTGACGCCGGAAAAAAGCTCAAAAACGCGCATTAGCGATATACTGATGTTTTTTCTCTACAACCAAAATGGCCCCATCACATGATATTGATTATTTATTTATTCATTTTCCTTGGCGTTGTGGGTAATGTGGGAGTGGAAAATTAGCAGAGGGATGTGTTTGTTTTTTTTTTTTTTTTTTTTAAACGCATCTTAATATTAACGCTTACAAATGACGTTACACGCGCATTGACGCCAAATCAAAACGCTAATAAAATCACGTTTTTAACGCTGTTTTTTTCCAAGCATTGTTACTAGCTTTACAGCCCATTTTTTAAAACATCCGTGTGTATGAGGACTTTATGCCACAGATATTCTGTCACAATCTTTACATTCTTAGATAATAGGAGAGTTGATTCTCTCATTTTACTGCTTCACAATTCTTGGCCAAATAGGTGAAATCCAACATCTCTGCCTCAAATTTCCAAATGCATAGAAAATATTACTTTCAAATGTATTTTAAATACACAGCAGGGATAATAAATTGGTGCTTTGGACTCAACATATTTCATCTTCTTTGTTGAATCCATGCAATTTAATTGTTTAAACTGAGCGGGGTTCCATTTTCTGCTTTTTAGACTTCTTCCAGTATTAGGTTGATGCATACTTAGTTTGACACAGATGGACTGATTTACTAAAACTGGAGTGTGCAAAATCTGGTGCAGCTGTGCATGGTAGCCAATCAGCTTCCAACTTCAGCTTGTTCAGTGAAGCTTTGACAAAAAAAAAAAACCTGGAAGCGGATTGGTTCTATGCAGAGCTGCATCAGATTTTGCACTCCCCGGTTTTAGTAAATCAACCCCACTTTGTCAACCTGAAAGTGTTTATCTCACCCATGTGATCGAGGTCCGACGAACCCAAAACTGAATGTGGAAAATGGGGATGTCATACTGAAGACTGTCGCTCTCATTTTTCCAGAATTCGGGAGCTGACAATGAAAATTAATATCTCCTAAACCCTTTTTTTTTTTTTTTTTTTTTTAATGAAACTTGTATGGTGGAAGCTGTCCAAAGAAGTCAAGAAGTCTTCAATATTGCCTGTAGGTTACTTGTAATTATTCTTTTCAATGTTACAGACTTATTCCTTGTTCTCCGTTGTGTCTGTGTGAGGGTGGCCATCCTGGTGAAAGAACAGGGATTGTTTCCTCATGCCAGAGGTGCCCCTGATGACAGGTGGGAAAATAATCAAAGAGCAGTGAAGGTACATGGATTCTAGGGCTGAAACAACTAATTGATTAACCACTTGAGCCCCGGACCATTATGCTGCCTAAGGACCAGAGGTCTTTTTCCAATTTGGCACTGCGTCGCTTTAACTGCTAATTGCGCGGTCATGCAATGCTGTACCCAAACGAAATTTGCGTCCTTTTCTTCCCACAAATAGAGCTTTCTTTTGATGGTATTTGATCACCTCTGCGGTTTTTATTTTTTGCGCTATAAACGGAAAAAGACCGAAAATTTTAAAAAAAAATGATATTTTCTACTTTTTGTTATAAAAAAAATCCAATAAACTAAATTTTAGTCATGCATTTAGGCCAAAATGTATTCGGCCACATGTCTTTGGTAAAAAAAATGTCAATAAGCGTATATTTATTGGTTTGCGCAAAAGTTATAGCGTCTACAAACTAGGGTACATTTTCTGGAATTTACACAGCTTTTAGTTTATGACTGCCTATGTCATTTCTTGAGGTGCTAAAATGGCAGGGCAGTACAAACCCCCCCCAAATGACCCCATTTTGGAAAGTAGACACCCCAAGGAAATTGCTGAGAGGCATGTTGAACCCATTGAATATTTATTTTTTTTGTCCCAAGTGATTGAAAAATGACAAAAAAAAAAAAAAAAAAAATATTTACAAAAAGTCGTCACTAAATGATATATTGCTCACACAGGCCATGGGCCTATGTGGAATTGCACCCCAAAATACATTTAGCTGCTTCTCCTGAGTATGGGGATACCACATGTGTGGGACTTTTTGGGAGCCTAGCCGCGTACGGGGCCCCGAAAACCAATCACCGCCTTCAGGATTTCTAAGGGTGTAAATTTTTGCTTTCACTCTTCACTGCCTATCACAGTTTCGGAGGCCATGGATTGCCCAGGTGGCACAAAACCCCCCAAAATGACCCCATTTTGGAAAGTAGACACCCCAAGCTATTTGCTGAGAGGCATATTGAGTCCATGGAATATTTTATATTTTGACACAAGTTGCGGGAAAGTGACACTTTTTTTTTTTTTTTTTTTTCATAAAGTTGTCACTAAATGATATATTGCTCACACAGGCCATGGGCATATGTGGAATTGCACCCCAAAATACATTTAGCTGCTTCTCCTGAGTATGGGGATACCACATGTGTGGGACTTTTTGGGAGCCTAGCCGCGTACTGGACCCCGAAAACCAATCACTGCCTTCAGGATTTCTAAGGGTGAAAATTTTTGATTTCACTCTTTACTGCCTATCACAGTTTCGGAGGCCATGGAATGCCCAGGTGGCACAAAACCCCCCCAAATGACCCCATTTTGGAAAGTAGACACCCCAAGCTATTTGCTGAAAGGCATGGTGAGTATTTTGCAGCTCTCATTTGTTTTTGAAAATGAAGAAAGACAAGAAAAAACATTTTTTTTTTTTCTTTTTTCAATTTTCAAAACTTTGTGACAAAAAGTGAGGTCTGCAAAATACTCACTATACCTCTCAGCAAATAGCTTGGGGTGTCTACTTTCCAAAATGGGGTCATTTGGGGGGGGTTTGTGCCACCTGGGCATTCCATGGCCTCCGAAACTGTGATAGGCAGTGAAGAGTGAAATCAAAAATTCACGCCCTTAGAAAGCCTGAAGGCGGTGCTTGGTTTTCGGGGTCCCGTACGCGGCTAGGCTCCCAAAAAGTCTCACACATGTGGTATCCCCGTACTCAGGAGAAGCAGCAGAATGTATTTTGGGGTGTAATTTCACATATTTCCATGGCATGTTTGAGCAATATATCATTTAGTGACAACTTTGTGCAAAAAAAAAAAAAAAAAAAAAAAAATTTGTCTCTTTCCCGCAACTTGTGTCGCAATATAAAATATTCCATGGACTCGACATGCCTCTCAGCAAATAGCTTGGGGTGTCTACTTTCCAAAATGGGGTCATTTGGGGGGGTTTTGAACTGTCCTGGCATTTTATGCACAACATTTAGAAGCTTATGTCACACATCACCCACTCTTCTAACCACTTGAAGACAAAGCCCTTTCTGACACTTATTGTTTACATGAAAAAGTTTTTTTTTTTTGCAAAAAAATTACTTTGAACCCCCAAACATTATATATTTTTTTAAAGCAAATGCCCTACAGATTAAAATGGTGGGTGTTTCATTTTTTTTTTTCACACAGTAATTGCGCAGCGATTTTTCAAACGCATTTTTTGGGGAAAAAACACACTTTTTTTAATTTTAATGCACTAAAACACGCTATATTGCCCAAATGTTTGATGAAATAAAAAAGATGATCTTAGGCCGAGTACATGGATACCAAACATGACATGCTTTAAAATTGCGCACAAACGTGCAGTGGCAACAAAATAAATACATGTTTAAAAGCCTTCAAAAGCCTTTACAGGTTACCACTTTAGATTTACAGAGGAGGTCTACTGGAAAAATTACTGCACTCGATCTGGCCTTCGCGGTGATACCTCACATGCATGGTGCAATTGCTGTTTATGTTTGACGACAGACCGCCGCTTGCGTTCGCCTTAGCGCGAGAGCAGGGGGCGACAGGGGTGTTTTTTTTTTTTTTTTTTTTTTTCTTTATTATTTTTTTGCTTTTTTAATCTTACTTTTAAACTGTTCCTTTCATATTTTTTTTTTTAATCATTTTTATTGTTATCTCGGGGAATGTAAATATCCCCTATGATAGCAATAGGTAGTGACAGGTACTCTTTTTTGAAAAAATTGTGGTCTATTAGACCCTAGATCTCTCCTCTGCCCTCAAAGCATCTGACCACACCAAGATCGGTGTGATAAAATGCTTCCCCAATTTCCCAATGGCGCTATTTACATCCGGCGAAATCTAAGTCATGAAATACTCGTAGCTTCCGGTTTCTTAGGCCATAGAGATGTTTGGAGCCACTCTGGTCTCTGATCAGCTCTATGGTCAGCTGGCTGAATCACCGGCTGCATTCTCAGGTTCCCTGTTGAGACAGGAGAGCCAGAGAAAAACACGGAAGACGGTGGGGGGGGGGGGGGCATTCCCTCCCACGGCTTGTAAAAGCAGTCTAGAGGCTAATTAGCCGCTAGGATTGCTTTTACATGAAAGCCGACCGCTGGCTGAAAAGAATGATACCAAGATGATACCTAAACCTGCAGGCATCATTCTGGTATAACCACTCAAAGTCGTGAATGGCGTACCTGAAGACAAAAAAATGGTTAACAATGGTTAACAATAAAGCACAGTAAAGTGTAAATAATTACACACCTGAAAAACAAACATGATAAAACATAATAACAATAACAATAACAATAAAACATTGCAGAATAGAATACAGTAAAAAAGAGCAGAACAATAGAGAGAGAGAATAGAGAGAGAGAGAACAATAAAACAACAACTATTTTTTTTTATTTCATATTTTTTTTTTTTTTTACACTTTTTTTGTAACTAACTTTTATAACGGTAACCGGTTCCAGGTTCGGGTCTCTCAAAATGCGATGGCATCTTGGGAGACCCTGTGAAAGTGTGCCTAGTCTGTGCAATGCTGTACCCTACGCTAATACTCAACTAGTGAATGGTAGCGTTCAAAACATTCACCAATGCAAAGACCAGGATTGTCAGGACAGGAGGGACAATAATAGCGGGTGTCACGCCTATATCAGCGCTTGCTGCAGACACGACATCTTTTTTGGGGGGTTCGTTGGGTAGGGGTACTCGGGAGGACATAAAGAAAATGCCTCTCATGCAGCCGACTGCATTTGGTTGGGGATGTGAATGGGGGAAGTACGGGCGCTGCAGAAGCGGTGGGTTCCCAATTAGGATTGGCGAATGCAGCAGGAAGGGCATTATGGGCACGACGGGCCTGTGTTTGTCTTCTTGGTGGCAGCGGGACACTACTCGTGCTTGCCACCTCACCAGCTTGAACTGCACTTATGGGACTCGCCACGTCACCAAGTGTTACTGCAGTGCTGGTTTGACTACGACCGGGGTGTACTAGGCCGCTGGCGCTTGCCAGTTCACCAAAACGCTACCAAAAAACGTTAGCGATCGCAGGGATCAGGCCTGACTCTGCGAACGCTGCAGTTATGCGTTTAGTGTTTTGTAAGTGTCAGTGATCGATCGATACTGCACTTGGGTGGGCTGGGCCGGGCCGGGCGGAGGGGCAAAACGCAGGTGCTAGCAGGTATCTGGGCTGATCCCGCTAACACTGCGTTTTTGGGAACCCTAAACTGCTGGTGACGCTAGTATAGATCTGATCGGATCAGATATTGATGCGATCAGATACTATACCACTAAGGGAGGTGTACGGTGCGTGCGTGGGTGTTAGCGGTACTGGCGCTAATCTGACGCTGCCTGGGGCTGGTGCTTGCCAGTTCACCAAAACGCTACAAAAAAAACTGTTAGCGATCGCAGGGATCAGGCCTGACTCTGCGAACGCTGCAGTTATGCGTTTAGTGTTTTGTAAGTGTCAGTGATCGATCGATACTGCACTTGGGTGGGCTGGGCTGGGCCGGGCGGAGGGGCAAAACGCAGGTGCTAGCAGGTATCTGGGCTGATCCCGCTAACACTGCGTTTTTGGGAACCCTAAACTGCTGGGGACGCTAGTATAGATCTGATCGGATCAGATATTGATCCGTTCAGATACTATACCACTAAGGGAGGCGTATGCTGCGTGCGTGGGTGTTAGCGGTACTGGCGCTAACCTGACGCCTGGGGCTGGTGCTTGCCAGTTCACCAAAATGCTACCAAAAAAACTGTTAGCGATCGCAGGGATCAGGCCTGACTCTGCGAACGCTGCAGTTATGCGTTTAGTGTTTTGTAAGTGACAGTGATCGATCGATACTGCACTTGGGTGGGCTGGGCCGGGCGGAGGCACAAAACGCAGGTGCTAGCAGGTATCTGGGCTGATCCCGCTAACACTGCGTTTTTGGGAACCCTAAACTGCTGGGGACGCTAGTATAGATCTGATCGGATCAGATATTGATCCGATCAGATACTATACCACTAAGGGAGGCGTATGCTGCATGCGTGGGTGTTAGCGGTACTGGCGCTAATCTGACGCTGCCTGGGGCGACGCATATCACCGCCGGGCGATCAGGGGGCTAAACCTTTATTTGGTAATAAACGGCGGGTGCCCTGACACTATAAAAAATAAACGAACTAACCAGCGTCATCCGTAACGGTTATACGGTGATCAGTGGTGAAAGGGTTAACTAGGGGGCAATCAAGGGGTTAAAACATTTATTAGGTAGTATATGGGGGTCCCTGACGCTATAAAACGCTGACGGCGAACCTAAATATTTACCTCACTAACTAGCGTCACCAGCGACACTAATACAGCGATCAGAAAAATGATCGCTTAGTGACACTGGTGACAGGGGGTGATCAAGGGGTTAAAACTTTATTAGGGGGGGTTAGGGGGGTACCCTAGACCTAAAGGGGGGTAATACTCACTGTCCCAACACTGTAACTGTCACAAACTGACACTATGCAGTAATCAGAAAAAAAAAAAAAAAAAACAAAAAAAAACTGCTGGTGTCAGTTTGTGACAGGGGGGGGGGGGGTGATTGGGGGGGGATCGGGGGGCGATCGGGGGGGGGATCGGGGTGTTTTGTATGCCTGGCATGTTCTACTGTGTGTGTGTGTGTTGGTGCACTCACATAGATGTCTTCTCTCCTCGGGCCGGAACGGAAAATACCGACCCGAGGGGAGATGACATCACTTCCTTTGCTGCTGTTTAGCATACAGCAGCAAAGGAGTGTTTTCATTGGCCGGCGGCGATCGCGAGGGGGGGGCCACGAACGGATGGTCTCCCCCTCATCACCGATCGCCGCTGGACAAAAGACGACCGCCTCGGGCACCGGGGGGGGGTCCGATCGGACCCCCCACCCGCGGAAGGCAAATCACGTACCCTGTACATGATTTTGCCTGTCCGTGCCACTTTGCCGACGTACATCGGCGTGAGGCGGTCGTCAAGTGGTTAATCGACAACTAATCGATTATGAAATTAATCGTACTATTTTCATAATCGATTAATCGGCCAGTAACATAATGGGGTTAAAAAAAACTAAAACGAGCCTTTTATAGTACAAAAAGAGCAATTAATCGCTACTGTAGATGTTACTTTCACAGTTCTACAGTAAAAAAATGAACCCCTTACGGTAGTATCTGCTTTTTTTTTTTTGTACTATAAAGGGCTAATTTTAGTTTTTTTAACCCCATTATGTTACTAAACGTCTTAGACCTGGTTCACATCTATGTGATTTTTGGTGCTTTTTTGCAGAAGCGCACTGCAGTTCATTAACATGGTTTCCCATTGGACACGTTCACATCTATGCTTTTTTCAGCCGCTGCATATTTGGAAAGGGTCAGGGACTTTTTTTTTAACGCAAACACGGTGCTTTTTTGGTTTAATATACTTCAATGGAGAAGCTGCAGAAAAGCATTTAATGCGTTTTTGCAGCAATTTGTGTTTTTTAATTAAAACAACAAATTGGCCAAAAAAAATGCAAAAACGCAAATCGCCACAAAATCACGTGCGCAAAAATCAAAACGCACAGCAAAAAGCACCGCAGAAACAGATCAAAAGCAAACTGCCTAGGCGTGTAGCGAGCCTTATTCTGGCCACACGGATCAATTTTTAGATGAGAATATTCAGACAAAAAATCTTTGTAAATTCGCTGAATGAAAGAATGTTGCTTGAAATTTTCACTTGTTTTTAACATTCTGTTTTTAAAATGAATGTAATTTCTGAATGAAAACCACATACACTGTCTGAAAATTCCTTTGACTAAGAAGTTTTCTATTTCCAAATTTTCCTGTCACTGTGGTTGAAAATGAACATCGATTTGACCCCACTAACGATTAGAAAATCGAATGAACGTTCTTAAAATGAATTTTTTTTTTTGAAGGAAGACATTTGATCTCTGAGTCTGATAATATTTATCAGATTCACCCTTTAATAGTATGTACAGTATATCTCTTCTCTAACAGTTTACACAGTATATCTACTCTAAAAGAATATACAGTATATCTCTTCTGTCTGTTATTCTCAGAGTGGATTAGAGATTTTTCTCCCTAACCATATAGTTGGTTATTTATATTTACACTTTTTTTTTTTTTTTATGTTATTAACCGATTAATCGAAACAATAATTGGCCAACTAATCGATTATGAAAATAATCGTTAGTTGCAGCCCTAATGGATTCACAGTATGTATGACGTAGGAACAGGAAGATCCTTCCAATGCAGCACCACTTTCTCTTCAGCAATGAAAGCTAGCAGTCAGTCAGCATTTTTCTACATGATCTCACACTGCAAATACATGGCTTTTAGGCAACAAAACAGATGTGCCTTGTTCATGTCGGGGGCACTGTTATTTTTTGGGAGGAATTCAAGGCAAAAGATATATTTTATATCGCTTTCCTGATGAAGAAGTCTGGCGAGGCTCCGAAACGTTGCTTCTGTTACAATTATGTGATCGCTGAATAAAGCTTTGGACCCGTTCTGCAGATCTGTGGTGTGCTGGTGACATTCTCTCACTCTGATTACCTTTTTGGTTCCAGCCGGTGATCTCTGCAGCACCCATTTACACTTAAGCCGCATACACACGAGCGGAATGTCCGTCAGAAAAAGTCCAATGGGAGCTTTTCATGGTATTTTCCAACCGTGTGTATGCCCCATCGGACTTTTTCCGTCGAAAGTTCTGACGGGCTTAGATAGTGAACATGTTCTAAATTTTTCCGACTGAACTAATTACTATCGGGAAACCTGCTCGTCTGTATGCTGCTCCGGCATACCAAAAACAACGCATGCTCAGAAGCAAGTACGAGATGGAAGCTATTGGTTACTGGCTATTGAACTAACTTTTTCTAGTCCCGTCGTACGTGTTGCACGTCAACTTGTTCTGGACGGTCGGACTTTGGTGTGACCGTGTGTATGCAAGACCGCTTGAGCGGAATTCCGTCGGAGGAAACTTCGGAGTTTATACCAACGGCAAAACTGGTCGTGTGTACAGGGCATTAGGTTTCATTCACACTTGTACAACTCTAAAATTGCACTGACTTTGGAGTAAAACTTTGGATGGGTGCAACTTGGATACGACTTTGGCTTTGACCAGTGATGATGGACAACTGTTGCACAACTGCATTGTATAACATTCAGGTATAACGTTCATGCAACTTTTGAGGGTAAACATTGAAGTCTATGGCCCTCAAGTTGCATGAAAATCGGACTAAAGTAGTGCATGAACTACTTTGAAGTCGTTGCAACTTTAAGTTGTGCATATATGAATGGTTATCATTGGAAAATATGGGAAATGACTTGTCATGCGACTTCGATGTCTAAAGTTGCATGACAAGTCGTACAGATGTTACTGGAGCCTTACAGCCACTTTGCAGGTACATGTATGTTGGGAGTAGTATGTTGGTATTGGGCTACTAGGTGCAGTTTTATTTTCATGTCTTTCTGCCATAAAATCCTTTCTATCAGTGGCCCTTTCCATTTCCTATCAAGTAGGTCTTTCTGTGCTAAATCAACCAATTACCTCATTACCTCCGGATACTTGAATCCACTAGTACACTATATTGTTGAAACCATTGGGGCGCCAGCATTTACACACATATGAACTTTAATGGCAACCCAGTCTTAGTCTGTAGGATTCAATATTGAGTTGGCCCACTGTTTGCAGCTATAACAGCTTCAGCTCTTCTGGGAAGGCTGTCCACAAGGTTTAGGAGTGTGTCTATGGGAATCTTTGACCATTCTTCCAGAAGTGCATTTGTGAGGTCAGGCACTGATGTCTCTGCTCTAATTCATCTCAAAGGTGTTCTATCGGGTTGAGGTCAGCACTCTGTGCAGACCAGTCAAGTTCCTCCACCCCAAAATCGCTCATCCATGTCTTTATGGACCTTGCTTTTATGCACTGGTGCGCAGTCATGTTGGAACAGGAAGCGGCCACCCCCAAACTGTTCCCACAAAGTTGGGAGCATGAAATTGACCAAAATGTCTTGATCTTCTGATGCCTTAAGAGTTCCCTTTACTGGAACTAAGGGGTGAAGCCCAACCCCTGAAAAACGACCCCACACCATAATCCCCCCCCCCCCTCCACTAAATGATTTGGACCAGTGCACAAAGCAAGGTCCATAAAGACATGGATGAGCAAGTTTGGGTTGGAGGAACTTGACTGACCTCAACCTGATAGAATACCTTTGGGATGAATTTGAGCGGAAACTGCAAGCTGGACCTTCTTGTCCAACATCAGTGCCTGACCTCACAAATGCGCTTCTGGAAGAATGGTCAAACATTCCCATAGACACACTCCTAAACCTTGTGTACAGCCTTCCCAGAAGAGTTTAAGCTGTCATAGCTGCAAAGGGTGGGCCAACTCAATATTGAACCCTACGGACTAAGACTGGGAAGCCATTAAATTTCATGTGTGCAATGGCAGGCGTCCCAATATAGTGTATAACTAACAGTGTGAGCCCACCCTCATCCAAATAACAACAGGATAAACAATGGTAGGGTGTTACAAAGTGTGCCAAATATATACTTTATCTTAACTATTTAGCTGCTTGTCTTGAGTTCTGCATTAAATGGTGAATTAAGTACTATGTTTTTATGGGAATTAAATTATTGTTTGATGTGATGCTTGCTGATGGTGAATAGGCCAGAAGCAAATGTGGGAAAATCTGCATTGTTCCTGGGGTGTGGTACATTTAATTGACATGCAGAGATCAGCTGCCTGTCTACATGGACTGACTCACTCTTGTGTTATCATTGTTCTGTTACACAAAATACCAGCAATTAATGCTATATGATGATAGTGAATCATACGTGCTCCAGAGTGAGTCTGTTTCTAAATACTTTAGCCTCTTCCATAGTGAAGTATTTATCTATCACTACAATTTGATTTTCTGTCTAATTGGCCTCCCTATTTATTACCAAAAAAGGGCTCTCCATCCGACTGTTGCTTACATTACCTGCAAACCTTTATAGTTTTCTATTGTGGAAGGTGTTGATAATGTTGATGATTGCCTGTAATATATTACTAATAATTTGATCATTTCAACTGTTTAATAACTTGTGTATATCTTATAATAACTGGTAAAACAGCATAGTCATATTTTATTTTTTATATTCTATTGCAGATCCTCCTCCAGCATATCAACTGTGAGTTCACCATTGACAGACAAGTTGTTGAACTTTGAAGTATGACGTGGAGAAGAACCCAGTGCGTGAGGTCACAATAAATATATGGTAAAATAGTCTGACATATACATTTTGATTGCTTCATATTATGATTTCTTCATCTGGGAGATAGCAGAGGAACTGCCTCTGATCATTTTCCAAAGCCACAAGACGGCACTGTTATTGTGTAATCGACTTTTACCACTAGCTAATCATAAAGGGTGACCAAATGACCTTAAGGCAAACCTTGTGGGTGGATGAAAATGAGATCATCATATAGCTTCCTGGTTCATGCAGTACACCACTACTTTCTCACAATGTAATTGGTATACTACTGATTTATCTAGGAATTTTAGGACATGTCTAAGAGCCCTTTCATACTGAGGCAGTTTTCAGGCATTTTAGCGCTAGAAATAGCGCCTGTAAAGCGCCTAAAAACTGCCTCCCATGCCGCCGGAGTGTGAAAGTCCTGAGTACTTTCACACTGGAGCAGTGCGCTTGCGGGACGTTAGAAAAAGTCCTGCAAGTAGCATCTTTGGAGCGGTTTGGGAGTGTACAGCGCTCCCAAACCATCCCTGCTAATTGAAATGAATGGGCATCGCCTCCGAAGCGCCGCAACACAGACGTTTCTTAACCCCTTCGGCTGCTGGCCTGGGTTAAAAGCGTCCCGCTAGCGGCGGAAAAGCGAAGCTTAAACAGCGGTAAATCGCCGCTAAAACGAGCAGCGCTTTACTGCTAATGCCCGGGCGGCCCCAGTGTGAAAGGGGTCTAAGGCAGTTCTTGCCACAAAGTAAGTCCACTATATTACAAAGTCCATTCTGTTTTACGTGTTGTACAATAGCACACTTACTGTGCATTGTGGTGTACTGCGTGTGTTGACAAAAAAGGGGCCTTTACATTATTAATTTATTTAGGCTCCATTCACATCTAGTCGTTTTTTGCAATTTTTGTACAGGCGTTTTGAAGTTCAAAGATCACCAATGTAAAAGCAGTAAAACGCCTGTAATCTGCCAAAAAAAAAGAAGCCCATGTATTTTTTTGAGCGATGGGCATTTTGCTTTAGGCAACAGAACGCTCAGATATGAACAGAGGCCATTGAATATATGGGATTTGTCTTGTCGGAGCGTATTTAGCATTGAGGCTTAGCCCAAAAACGCCTAGATGTGAACGGAGCCTTACAATGGATGGGCTGCCTTAACGCATGTGTTAACACTCTGCAAAGCACTGTATAAGTGTGAATAGGCCCTAAAACAAGCCCTACAAGTTACCATCAAAATGATTCAGGTTCAAGAAAACTTGAATCTTGCAGGAACTGACCTCTTTATGTTATAACTATTGACAGAATTAAGCAAGGATTGGAGGGAGCCATTTAAAAAAAGATGGCCATTTAAACAGAATTGGTCTAAAAAGTATTGGTGTAACATGCAGGGCTGCTGATAGAAGTCATGGGGCCCCATACAGCCTACCTGAGAGGGCCCCCCTCCTTCGAAAATGCCAAATTACATTTTTGTTAAAATGCAACGCCCGTGATGCTATGCTTTGAAGTCATGGCAGAAATGATTCCCCCGTTGAACAAGACCTATTCAAGTGATCAGCGGCACAGAGGAAATATCTGCACCCACACAGTGAGTGATTGGTACCGATCGCTCACTGTGTTCATTCAGGTGCCTTCAGCAGCTGCTATTGGGAAAGGAGAGGAGGAAAAACTGAAGCACCGCTCTTCCGCCCTCACAGCTGGTGTTCTGTCAGCCTCAGTGTTGGGGGTGCGGCAGGGAGCAGAGCGGTGATGCCTGCCCCGCATCACCGCTCTCCTGCGGCTTCTCACTGTGAGAAAACTGACATAGAGCTCTCCTTGTTCAGCGGTGCAGATCCCCCCCCCCAGACAGCTAATCAGGAATGGCCCAAGGGGGGAGCCAGAGAGTGAGACCTTAAAGAGTCCCGGATCCTCCCTCTGCCAGGTGAGACCGGCTGCAGCATGAGGAGAGAGACACCCTGCTACATCCAGAGGGGTGATCCCATAGAGATGTGATGTCATCAGTGACCGGTGAGCTGTGTGTGGGAGTACAGGTGGGGTGTGCTGGGACTTGTAGTTCACCCCTTTAGCTGTCTGCCTGACATACCACAAGGGGCGCTCCACTCACAGTGCTTGATGGATGTCTGTCAGTGATCACCCTGAAAATGCTGAGTGCCTGGCTGTCCCTGGGGTCTGATCCTCCGTTCCTGGGAGAAGTGTGTAGCTAGTGAAGGCACAGTGAAGGCACAGCTTCAGATCTACATGGGGGGGGTTCAGACCAGCATGGCAGCCAGGCACCTTGCATTTTCAGAATGAGCAATGACAACCTTCATATCTCCATTCTACAGCCAGAACCGCTGCTGCTATTCTGACTGGGGTGAGGCAAAGATGCATTCTGAACCCACTACTGCACAGAGGCCTGCCTCTGTGATAAATGGACCAGTGCTGCCACCAATGCAGTGATGGCAGGCAGCGTGGCAAATGACATTCCGCATCTGGTGGAAGGCGACGTGGCAAGTGACACTCCCACTGATTCTGCATTATGGTGAGTTGAACTATTTCATTTATTACTACAATGTAATAATAGAAATAATGCACTTCAATCACTCTGACACCATATCAAGTATGGTGCCATGATGATTGAAGCGCTAACACCAGCCATTGCCTGCGAAAAATCATTTAACCCCCGCATGACCCCCCCGGTCCTTGGCACAATTTTCTTTCATGCAGCTGGTCCCTGGTGCCAAAAAAGTTAGGGGACCATTGCTATAAAAGGTGGCATTAGTTGTTAGGAAGTGGTCAAGGCAGGTTTACTGTGTTACAGAGATCAACAAAATAAATTCTCCTGCTCTTGATGATTGCAGCGATACCACATATATGTATGTTATTTGTTGTTTGTATCCATAATAGGGCCCAGAAACAATAGTGCACATTTTTGATCCCCCCACCTAAAACATGCTTTTTTTTTTCTTTTATTTAATCCTATCTAAAATACACTGAGCCTGACCTAGACCAAACCCTGATCTAGCTTTTTTGTTTGGTTCGACTTTTCTTCTCTAGCAAGGGGTAAAATATACAATGTAATTTTTTTTCTCCGTTGAAGAGGAGGAAAAAAAAACCTTGGGGTGGGATGTACATTGAATGATCACTGTGATAGCTAATCAGGTGATTGAGAACGGAGCCTCCTAATTGTTGGTACAGGACTCGGGGGCTCTCGCTGAGAGCCCAGCCTCTATGCTGGAACCCCACCCACTGTGCAGCATACTCCCAGTACAAATACAAGTAAGTATATATGTGGAACCATTGAAGAAAACTCACTTTCATGAGGCCTGCATACATGTGTGCAGTTGGTGGGAAGGGGTTAAAGTGACAGTTAGGCCTCATTTAGACTTGCGGTTGCAAGATAGCGCGGTTGAGCCACATTTTTGCTGCCCGCCAAATGCCCCCCCCCCCCCCGCCCCCAAGCTGCAAATGGCAGTGTAGGGGAATGTTTACATGCCGCTGTGATACTTTGCTTCGTGGCCACGGTTAAATTGACCTGACATGTAGCAGTGCTACAAATGCAAGTCAATGGGGAATTGCCACAAACGCCCCACAACCACATGCAATGCACACATTTGCAGTGCGATTGTTGGCACAAATGGGGTTTAAAACAGGCGGTGAGGAGACGTCATCGCCTGTCAGTATCCTCTGCACTGTGATCCAGAAGCGGAATGGGATTCAGTGGCAAGAGAAATTGGATGCATGTCTAAATTAACTCTAAAGGTGAAGTTCAGCTTTAAATCTATCTCACAAGCTCTACTCATCATTATGCAACAGAATTATTAAATGTCCCCCCAAAAGCATATTTCCTTTCCTGCTGAGTGATCTTCTGAGCAGGTATCTATGGCATTTCCCCTTCCCAACACAGTCACCTGTGTGTGCTCATCACATTGTTCCAGCAGACAGAGATTGAATGAAGATTAACCCCTGAGGTGTTTCCCTACTTGTCTGACCTTGTTTTGCTGAGTAATAGATTATGAATGTGCCTACTGCAGCTTATATCATGACTGATCATTACAGGGCTCGTGTCTGGACAGCGTGACATGATGTCTAACAAACTTGTTGTCAAGGTAAGAACCGATTATTATGCAAACCACTGTGAACAATTTTAGAAATCCTTGTGCTGAAAAAGCTATTCATTTGCCTAAGATAAATTACAGGATCTTGAACTGAAAAAAAGTTCATCTATAAACATTATACATTATTCTATCTCTTTAGAAATGGTTATGTAAAAACAGGTGATACTACTTCAGATTATCTACAGGATAGATAATATATTTAACACTGATATGGATTGTGAATGTTACTGAATCCTCAAACATTAGTGAGTTTGAAATGTAAATTAAACTGCCTTCTACCTGGTATGCTCTGTGTGATATAAGACCCCTTTCACACTGGGGCAGCCGCTGCGCCAGCGCTAAAGCGCCATTTGTTTTAGCGGCGCTTGAGCGCTGTTTAAGCAGTGCTTTTAACCCCAAAGAAGGGGTTAGAAACCCCCGTGTTGCGGTGCTCCTGAAACACTTTTCAGGCACTTCGGAAGCACTGCCCATTCATTTCAAAGGGTTGGGCGTTTAGCACTCCCAAACCCCCCAAAGATGCTGCTTGCAGGACTTTTTGGAACGTCATGCAAGCGCACCACCCCAGTGTGAAAAGTCACACTAGAATGAATGGGAGGCGGTTTTCAGGCGCTTAGCAGAGGCTATTTCCAGCGCTAAAGCACCTGAAAACCTCCCCAGTGTGCAAAGGGGGTCTAAGGCATCTTTAGAAAGCTAATCCATCTGTGCCATTTTGCATTAAAACTGTATCACACACAAAAATGTAATGTAATATATTGCAGTTTACCAATCTTTAAATGTGTAAGGCTGCATTATTATTATTTTTTTTTTAGGCTTTATTTCACAGAGATGATCAGGCCAGTAACACAATTTCTGTTTTAGGGTGTGTCTACTCCACTGGAAGAGCCACAGAGACACATTTAAACAGCAGCACTGTCCATCTGGGGAGAGGGGTAGTGTTCAATGCACTAGCAAATTTAGATGGACATGACAAAAAAAATTAAATGCATTTTTTCCTTTGGGATAAAGGTTTTACATAAATGAAATAAAGCTGACCCTTATAAGCACCCCTGTTTGTGTTAAAGGATAAGTTCACTTAAAACAAAAATAAATGCACATTATTTTGCAGGTAAAATGTGCATTTACTACTTTTTTTTTTTTTTGTAGGAGCCTGGAAAGCATTGCACCCGTGATCAGCAGATCACAGTGTCGTGCAGGATTCCTAAAGACTGTTAGTGTAAGCTGTCTGCCCGTGCCTCCAATACAGGCAGACAGTTACACAATGACAGAAAGCTTAGTTAACTACCTAGAGCTCATTGAGAAATGCAAGCCAACAGCTGCAAAGGCTGTTGGTACGTGTAGTACATTTATGCACAGAACCCTGTGAATGAATGACACGGCCTTGTGGGCAGGGCCCCGCACCGCCGCTCTCTTTTCAAATAGCGACTGTAGGTACAGGGAGAAGATCCCTGCTGTCGCAGGGAGTGGCTGCAGGATCGGGAACATGTTACATGTTCCACCTTAAAAATAGGTGTAACATGTTCCCGAAGGTGAACTTATCCTTTAAATGGTTTGTTTCAGTCCTCTAACCAGGGCCAGCGCTACCAATAGGCAAACTAGGCAGCCGCCTAGGGTGCAGCCTGGTTTCCCTACTCTCCGTGCTATGTACGTTTTCGGTGCCATGTATAAACACCTCTGTAATAACCTCTAGTGGGCGCTGCTGGCTGGGATGAAGCATGCATATCAAGGGGGGTGCAGGGGATGCCTCTGCTGCATGTAACTCAGGCAGGCAGCAGCCACTGCATAGGCGCAGCACTGACATGTCCCGACGGAACGGAAGCAAACATCTCCTGCACGCCTCTATCAATGACCTGTCTCTCCCTGGTGATCGTCCAGAGTACAGCCAGCTCTGCCCATACATTCAGTTAATCCAGTGATCCCGCCCCCCCATGTTACTGCCATTCATAGAGGCCACTCTCCCTCCCGACCTGTCCTGTACAGCGGCAGCGTGCTTTAGCCCATAGGAGTAGTGGGCGCTTCGGGGTCAGTGCCTAGTGACAGCTGGAGGCAGGGTCGTCGGATGCAGCAGAGCCCCGGTGTGTGAAGAACTCTGACATTGTATATACAGTGCCTTGAAAAAGCATCATGTCCTCCTCTCCTCCCTCTTCCTCTCGCCCCTCTTTCTTGCCCCCCTCTTTCTCTCCCCCCCTCTCTTTAGTCTCTCTCTCCCTCCCCTCAGTATGTAGCACACCCCGCAACCCTGCACTCCGTACACAGCCAACCCCTCAATCCTGCACTCTTTATGCAGTGCACCCACGACCCTGCACTCTTTATGCAGCGAACCCTGCACTTCTGAACTCCGTGCGTAGTGCACCGCGCAACCCTGCACTCAGTATGTAGCGCATTCCGCAACCCTGCACTCAGTATGTAGCACGCCTCGCAACCCTGCACTCAGTCCGTAGCGCATCCCGCAACTCTGCACTCAGTATATAGCGCACTCTACACTCTTTGTAGTAAAATAATTTAGTAAAAAAATGCAGACCCCCTGCATTCTGTGCATTACACACTCCTGACCCCTGCCACCTCCACCGCATACATGGGCAGGGCAAAGAGGGAGGAGTCAGGGGCAGCAAAATGAGGTTTTGCCTAGGGTGTCAAAAATCCTTGCACCAGCCCTGCCCCTGCCTCTAACTTCCACTTTTGCTGCACAGCTGGGTCTGCTAAAGAAAGTTAATTAACAGATTAACTGTCTGGATCAACAGGTAAAAATAAAAGGGAAAAAAGCCTAAAATGAATGCAACCTCCGCATCTTAGGATAAAACATAAGCAACCAATATAAACATTTTCATATATAGCATCTGGATGAAGGGTAAAACAAGGTAAACTGTCGTCAGACAGTAGAGACATGTTTACAAGTCTGATGAGTAAAGAATAGCAATCAATTATAGGTGAGCACATTACGGGACTCCAATAGGAACAGGTGTTTAATGGCAGCAATAAAGAAGCGTCAGTAAAAAGAATTAACAACACAATTATGATACATAATTGATAAGTATGTATGGGTTATGATAAGTGTGTATGGGTTATGATAAGTGTGTATGGGGGGCCGTTAGGCCTTAGAGCAAAAGAAAGGGCATAAAAAGGCCTCTAGCATTCTAGGAACAGAGCAGAGCAAGTATCTAGAAATCACTAGATGATAAAGTAGTAGGGGAGGCAAGCATTTTTATTTTTAAAAGCATAAAGAAAATGTATTGAAAAAGTTCCCATAATTTACAGTATCCGTTATATCCATAAAGTATCCCAGTACTTGTATATATTCCTCCTCCAGCACCAGGATAAATACTTTATATGGTCTTTTGGTTCATTTCAGCATAACATGCTAATGTGGCGATGGGGTGGAGGTTTCACTCCATGCGATTGATGGATATTTTTCCAATTCTTCAGGAGCAATGCACAGGCTTGTTTTTGGTGCCTGTAATTTGTACACAGGTCTGGTCACTAAAACAAGCCCACTTTGAGCATGTTTAGGGGTACAAAGAGAGAGAGAGCCCCAGTATGCAGGATCGACTGTGGACACAGGTTTTCTTTAGGATCCAGTAGGTTTCCTAAAATGGGGGGACCATATCGTGTACTCGTCATATACTGGAGTAGAGAGCGGTGATCAAGAGAGGGGTGTAATCTCCAGCTTATCCTTGGGAAGCCCCAAATAGTGGGCATAAATGCTGTATAAGCCTCTGAG
This sequence comes from Aquarana catesbeiana, assembly GCF_042186555.1. Lineage (NCBI taxonomy): Eukaryota > Metazoa > Chordata > Amphibia > Anura > Ranidae > Aquarana > Aquarana catesbeiana. The sequence goes on along the minus strand of NC_133327.1, from coordinate 615,276,341 downwards.
AGATCTTTATGCACTTTCTGGTTGATTCATGATGTGACAGGGGTGTTCCACATTAGTGCCTCTGTCCGAGGTAGGCTTGTTTTGGCGACCAGACCTGTGTACAAATTACAAGCACCAAACTTGGCCTATACTTTGCTCCTGAAGTAGTGGAATCATTTCTAACAAGTGCTTTGAGTGAAATCTCCACAGCCACATTAGCATATTCTATTGAGTAATGAAATAAGCCATAGGACCATATAATTGTGTTTAAGACTTAGAGCTTAATGGTTGCTGGGGGGGGGGGGGGTGTTGATGAATAAAAGTACTGCATTTCATTGTATTTTTCCTTGTATTGCATTAATGAATTGCAGCCTACTGAATGGACTGTCTGAAAGTGGCACTATAAGCAACATAAAGGATGACATATAGGGGTGCATTAACATAGCAGCCCCCCCCCCCCCCCAGTATTGTTGTTACCTGTTAATCCTGCCAGCAAAGGGGCACACAAGCTACCCAGCAAAAGTGGCAGCTAGGAGGTTAAGACAAAGCATTTACCACTAACAGGGGTGCTTACAATGTTCAGCTTTTATTCATGCATGTAAAACTTTTATACCAACGGAAAAAAAAATTGTTTCTGTAACTGTCTAAAAAGTGTTAGCTGGAATTCAGCTTTGTGTTAGGCCTCATTTAGACAAGGTGTATGAATCTGTGCCCCAATAGGGGGGCTGAGTTTACCTGCACGGGGGTGCATGTATCACATAGGGGGATTGTTAGCCTGCTTGTGATGACAATAAAGTTGCATAAAATAATAAAATGGTAGAAAAAAATATAAACGTGAATAAAATAACTAAAATGAATTAAAAACCTTAAACAACCCCATCCCCCCTGCACATACATACAAATGCATGAATATGTAAACAGGGATTGCACCATCCATGTGAGGTATTGCCACGAACATCAGTGAGAGCAATAATCCTGGAGACATAATTCACAATTAACTCTAAAATGATAACCTGTAAAGAGCCACTTATTAAAAAAAAACTTAACGTACCATAGTTTGCAACCATTTCTCAAGTGCACACAATTTTAACACGTATGTATGTATTTATGCATTTACTCAATGCAACATCATCTTTTATAATTTACCAAAAATCGGTATTATATTGTGCTTTTGTGCAATTAAATTAATTTTACTGTATTTTATTCCTGAAATGTAGCATTTGATAAATGTCTGGATAAATATTTTGTGACATAAGAAATTGTAACAGCCACCATTTTATTCTCCAGGGCCTCTGTTTTCAGAAATATAATATGCTTGGGGGTTCTAAGTCATTTTATAGCAGAAATGCTGTAATTAAAGCAGAACTTTTTTTTTCATTCTGGATAGAGCAAGGGAAGGTTATAACACCTGTGAGATTTTTTTTTTACATCTGTTAGTCATTGCGGAGATTTACCTTCACTTCCTGTCCCATAATCAAACAGGAAGTGAGAGTAAATCCCTGCAAATTAAAGAAGTCCAGCCTGAGCTTCTTTTGGCTGGGCTTCTCCTATGGGTCACAGGAGTGCAAACTGAATTGCACTCCTGTGACCCATTTTCACGACGTCACAGGAATCAGTCCAGGCACCGCATCATAGTTACATAGTTACATAGTAGGTAAGGTTGAAAAAAGACACAAGTCCATCAAGTCCAACCTATGTGTGTGATTATGTGTCAGTATTACATTGTATATCCCTGTATGTTGCATCATCACAACAAAGTCTGGATCCGCCAGGTGCCCAGACTGACACCCGTCTCAGCCTCTCAGCGCGCGCCTGAGTCTGCGATGTCCACTCCCCGCCCCTCGACAGCCCAGCGCTCCAATGAGTGTGGAGGAGCAGAGAGGAGAGCTGCTGATTGACAGTCAGCAGCTCTCCACTCGGGCGGTGTTCGATCGCTCACTTCTCATTGCAGAGGCGCCAGGGGTCAGATGCAGCATCAGACCGATGCTGCATCAATTAGGTAAAAAAAAAAAAAAAAACATACTTTTCTTTTAAGGGAGTTCCTTGGGTTACCAGAACTAGTGTCCCCATTGGAAGATTTCCCGTGTATTACTTCTCTGGGGACAACCCCAAATTTGGGATTTCCATTTACTTTCTATGATAATAGTAAACAGGACAAATAGAGAGGGTCAGTCTCCATAACAGGGCCACAGACAGCAATAATACAAACTGACAAGCATTCTAATCCCTCTATCCAAAACTAAAAAACAGTTTTGCTTTTAGTTATACTTTAACGTGTGCAAAAAAAAAAAAAAAAATCCCCCGGACAGTATTTTTTTTAATAAGGCCTTAGGTCACTAATGAACATAAAACAATGAGGAATTTACATAAATGGGTTTAATTTTTGTGTCCATTTAGTTCAAAGTCTGACTGCAAATTATCAACAGATGTTTACTGGACATTGTTACCTTTTTTGTACACTATTTAAGACTGTGTCTAACATTTCCTTATCTTTGTAAAAAAAAAATAAAAGCTTTTTTTTACACGTAGTCGTGCCTGCAGCTCGAGGGCATATTTTAAACTGCCGCAGAGCCAAATATGTCCAGTAGAGGGAAGCATTTACATAAGATAATTCAGGACTACAGTAAAGTTGTATTTCTCCATAGACCCGTTTTGTTTGAATATATATATATACTGACACTATTTTTCTTTTACATTGTACTACTGATGCCACAGTACTATAAATTATGTAATCAAATTAGAGAAGTGTAAGGATTGTATAATTTTTAGGTCCAATTCAGGGTGTACCGACATCTCAAAAACAGGCATCAAGAAAACAAAAGGAAAAGAAAGATGGAACTAGGAAGGTACAAATGAAGGGTCATAAATACACTAGTGCTATTAAAATGTATATAGATTTATTACAAATCGTTGTTGAAAATACATGATATGCTTTTTGGAAATGGCATTCATAGATAGCCCCTTTACATCTAACCCACCATATGCAAATATACTGAAAAGGGAGAAAAATCAGACATGTCACAAGATTTTTGCCATAGTGTACTATGGTGTGTTGCAATGCATGTGCGTCGCCTTAGTTCGGTGGAACACAATGCAAAATGAATGGCACTGCAAAAGGTCAATGGTAATAATGTGCACGACACTACCTGCCTGGAGTTTGCATGTTCTCCCTGTGCCTGTGTGGGTTTCCTCCGGGTACTCCGGTTTCCTCCCACAATCCAAAGACATGCTGGTAGGTTAATTGGATCCTGTCTAAATTGTCCCTAGTATGTATGAATGTGAGTTAGGGACCTTAGATTGTAAGCTCCTTGAGGGTAGGGACTGATGTGAATGTACAATGTATATGTAAAGTGCTGCGTAAATTGACGGCGCTATATAAGTACCTGAAATAAATAATAAAATAAATAAAATAAATTTCACAGACTTTCACTTACGGTATATCTGTTTCTGCAGTACACAGTAATAAGCACAGGAGTAGCCGGCAGTTAGGATACAAATATTTTTCGCTTCCAGTGGAGGATCTGCTTGGCTGTTCCTAGTATGTGTGCGTTATTTATGCACAACCAATGCTTGAACCCTTCAGAGATCCCATCCATGTACTACAGGCATTTTAGATTGCTAGAATGTGGCTGATTTACTACAGTTGAGAATCTTCAGTGGAAAAACTGTTTGAATATACACATCACTTTTCCTATCATGTGCAAAGCATCTGCACGTGGTTGGGTATTCAGAGTGCTCTTCACATGATTGGATAAATTAAGTCCAGGTTCACACATTGAGTTTTACTAAAAAAAAAAAAAAAAAAAAAAAAAAAGTGCTGCACTAAAAAAATCATATAAAGGGGAAAAATGCGCTAATGTATCAGTTAAAAATGAATTATTTAATGAATTAATAAAATTATAGTCCAATGAGCAGCAGCTTAATGTGAGATATACACAAAATAAACATAGATAGGAAAAGCCGTGCTAAAAAAATCATGGCATAAGGTAATCGGAATACACGTGTAGAAAACTAAGTGACAAAAAGATGCGAAGTCCCAGAAACCTACAGTAGTGTTCAAATGAAAAAAAATCAATGAAAAGATGCAAAAAGAATGCCCATACAGGGCCACCAATGTTGTACCCATGCAAAGTTAAAAACCACAGAAGTGCTTGTAGTGATGATCCATAAACAGAATCAGCCACCGGCGTGACAGTAACCACCACCATGAAAAATGAGGGTACGCTTACTAGAGAGTGTGGACCCAAGTGCCTTACGGTAATGAGTCACACAGGGAGCAGTAAGTAGACATCGTATAGAGAAGCCAGATCAGTCGGGTGTCTCATATGGATGGATCTCGCCAATCCCCTCGGTTCTGGTATGGATGGACTCCAACTTGGACACACTCTAAAATCTTAGATGTGATGGCTACTTTAGTTTTCTTTTTTAAGTTTTTTTTCTTCTCTTTTCATCTGGTGATCCAGCCAGTGAGTCTGTCACATGTCCAATCCTTCTGGAAAGTTCTGTTGGTCAGGTGACCTGGAAAGCCTTTAAATTACAGGAAATGCAAAAAGCACTACACAATTTGAATAAGAAATGAGGTTCAGTTTTTGCTACCATGGGTTCAAGGTGAATCATGTGGATTCAAAATTTACAGTCCCAGTGAATTTATGTGCACATCCCCCCCAGGAGACTTTTTAAAAATCATAATGCACTTATCCATATACCCAGTGAAGTGACTGTCCTCGGGTGATGCACACAGATTAAATAAATTCTCCTACATAAGTTGTACTTGTCTATCTGCAGCCCTTTCTTCTCTATGTCCGTTCAAAGTGCTGAATTTTAAAGCTTGTCTGAGCTGTGAGAAAAAAGGAAGTGGAGAGCTGAAGTTGCACTCTGCAGAGCTCAGTGAGGAGAATTCTAGGAGCTGATTGGAGGAAAGGGACACATCCCCTTAACACAGCTCACAGGAACAGAGCTGAGGCTGTCAATCAGCTGGATTTCCCTCCCCTGTCACCATTTTTCTCTTGGTGTCAGGAAAACTTGTCAGAAGTGATTCCTGCTGATAGGAAAGAAATGAAGCCGTAGACATAAATGACAATCCGTGCTCTTAATTGAGACAAGTATACACTATAGAGGGATATGGTTTGTTCATATTTTCATGTCTGAGGTTTACAACCACTTTAAGGCCTCAGTCACACAGACAAATTAAAGCGTACACCTGTGCAAGGGACATGTGTTTACCTGCACAGGTGCATCCCCATGCAGGCAGTCCCATTCATGTCAGTTGGAACACAGCGGTTGCATGGACACAGCAACTATTCCCAATTTGATATCTATTCGGGTGCATGGCTCCGAACGCAGTGAACGCACACCCGTACAAATGTCAAATTGGGAGCAGTGTCTGTGTCTGTGCTGCCACTATTTTTCAATTGACATGATTGCCAACTGTGCACCCCCATCAATGCCTGATCTATAAGGGAGCAAAAGGGGCAACTGCCCCCCTCTATACAAAAAAACAATATTAAAGAATTATATAAAATAATGTAAAATATATCATCTTAAAAAAAATCCTTTCTTTCTTTTATTAAATTTAATTTTGGAAAGTAATATTTTGCCTGCCATCCTCTGTAAAAGGTTTTACTCTGGACTGGTACATTGTATCGTTATATTTAAAAAATAATAATTTTGGCAGCTCAAGCGAACCACACAGAACGCTTACGCTCTTAAGGAAGGTGGCCTGTAACTGCATGTGTACACGTGTGACCTCAGAATGATGTTGTGTCATGGAGTTTGAAAGTGTGTGACTGTCATTGAGAATGTAAAGCAGGGGTCTCAAACTGACGGCCCGCCAGCTGTTGCAAAACTACAAGTCCCATTATGCCACTGCCTGTGGGAGTCATGCTTGTAACTGTCAGCCTTGCAATGCCTCATGGGACTTGTAGTTTCGCAACAGCTGGAGAGCCACAGGTTGAGCACCTCATGGTGTAGGAAAATGTATTGTAGCTCAGGACTAAGCCTGAGCTGGGAATCTGGGTCAGGGTTCCAGGGTTCAGTGACTCAGGGCAGTATGACTCAACCTAGCAGCTTCTGTGGTGTCTTCCCATGTCTTCTGGGACATTGAAGAATGCCCTAGACAGCTATGATTAAGCACTGTTTGTAATGTGAAACGCGTAAGCTCTTTTCCGCTCTGCTGTGACCTGTATTTCAGATGACACTTTTTTGAATAAAAGGCAAAAAAACTTTTTTGGAGTGCGGCTGTCCAGAACTTCTTCCTATGTTTAATGCCTCATGGGACTTGTAGTTTCGCAACAGCTGGAGGGCCACCAGTTTGAGACCCCTGAATTGTAAACCATCTGTATATATGAGGTCCCCCCCCCCGAACAAGAAGTGCTCCAGGCTCTCCAAGGTCTAAATCTGGCCCTGATCCCCCATATAGGTAAACAAAGCCCTCGTACGGGCATAGGCTGTAGTACGCCAGTCTGAACAAAGCCTAACTCAGGATAAGACCAGTCCACAAATGTGGCTTTTTCTATATGATGCCATAAAGTTACATAATCTGTACCATAACACCTATATCACCCTACATTTAATATCTCTTTTATCTCCAGTGGCCACCAGAGCTAAGCATTGGTTATCACAGATATCGTGACAGATACGTTTTATGCTTGGACAAAATGCATTGCAATGAAGACCCCTTCTCAATTTATAAAATCATGTTAGAAGGCAGGTATAGAGATTGGTATTTCTACCCATTGGAGAAAAGGATCATAATTGTGAATCATATGGTTGTTCTATGTGTTTGATGCAAATCATGCTAGTGTGACTATAGAGTTAATAACTTTGCTCAGCACAACCTCCTGCTTAAGATTCAATAATCCTGTTGTGCTAAAATGTATTAACCAAAGTACAGTTTACATGTTTATTTATGAAATGCGTTCTGCTTTCATGGTCTGCACAGCATGTACAATTTGTACAAGAAAAAGAAGCTAAATTGGAAAAGAAAGTTTTTTTTTGGACTTGCACAAGCCAAAAACATAGTAGCCACTAGATGGTGATGTTTATTCATACTTGTGGACTTTTCTATTTTAGACTAGATGGAGTTCCTTTGAAAGAAAAGAGCTGACACAATAGAAAGGGCTGCATTCTTTAATAGGGAGAAACCTAGTATCTTATCGTGAGCAAAAAAAGTGTAGAAAATTTACTCAATGTATATACTGCTTGATTAGCTATTGAAGTTAAAAAAGAGAGATCTCATTGCTGGAGTCTTCAAGCCATACAAGGAGTCAGCAGGTGAACGATCCCTCCAGAATCCACTTCCAAATGGGATATTTTTTTTTTTTTTTAGAGAGGACTAACATTTCAAGGTTTATTTTATATAAACGCAGGATGAAAAACACTTTAAAGCGGTAGTAAACCGCACCAATTTTTGTTGTTATTTTTTTAACCCTGCAAGGTAAAGGCATAATGTGCTAGTATGCATTGCATACTAGCACAATATGAAATACTTACCTTTAGAACAAAGCCCTCCAGCGCTGCGCAGTCACCGTTGACAGGCGCTTCCATCTTCACCCGGTCTTCCCTCCGGGTTCACGTCCTCCGGCCGTCTGATTGGCCGCCCTGCGATGATGTCACGGACCACAGCAGGGATGGCATGGTATACCGTCCCTTCAGCATGCATGCACCGGTGACGTCACTGGCTCCATGCAGTGTGAATATCTCCTTAACCGTGCAGGTTTAGGAGATATTCACTGTACCTAAATGTAAACCTTATTATAGGCTGTAGGTACAAGTGCCAGAAAAGGCTTTACTTCCACCTTTAAATTAGACCTAAACCCTAACTGGATGACATTTAGTTTGCTTAAAGCACTGTGTATTAAAGTGGTTCGAAAGGCTCAAATTTTCATTTTTTCAAAGTTCTCTGCATTAGGAAGGCAGTAAAAATGCAAATCAACCGCTTGTTTTTAAGGTCTGCAGTAGAAATGAAGAGTATTTACAAGGAAAACATTCTCACTTTTCCTACACAGAACCAACATACTTGGGACAGCCCTCGTATGTTTACCCATAGATGGCAACATGAAAATAAATTCCCAGGGACCCGTGCAGCGAAGCTCGTGGTTCTGCATTCATTATAATGCTATGTACCCAATTATTACTTGTTTTTGTTGTTTGGAGTATAAATAAATGCAGGCACTGTAATTGTTGATCTTATTTTTAACTGTGAAAAGCTCAGAAAACAATGGATTATAATAAATAAATATGCAGATCCTGTCTTTTAGGATGCTGCTCGTTGGTATTGAGTGCTAAGGACATTTTTAGGGACAAATGTTAATGTGGAACTAAACCTACCGATTTAACCACTTCAGACCCGGAATTACCTCTGCGTTTTTTTTTATTTTTTGTGCTATAAACAAAAAAAGACCGAAATTCTGAAAAAAGAAAAAGAAAAAAGACAATACTTTTTACTTTCTGCTATAATACATATCCAAATATAAAAAAATTATTTATCAGTTTGGGTCAATATGAATTCTGCTACATATTTTTGGTGAATAAAATCACAATAAGCGTCTATTGATTGATTTGCGCAAAAGTTATAGCTTCTACAAAATGGGGGATAGATTTATGGACTTGTTTTTTAAAAAAATGTTTTTACTGGTAATGGCGGAGATCTGTGATTTTTTTGCGGGATTGCGACATTGCGGCGGAAAAATCTCCCCCGTAATGACACTTTTTGGGGACCAGTGACATTATTACATTGGTCAGTGCTATAAAAATGCACTGGTCAATGTATACATTACACCGGCAGGGAAGGGGTTAACACTAGGGGGAGATCAAGGGGTTAACTGTGTTTACTGGGTGTGTTCTAACTGTATGGGGGATGGGCTTACTGGAACACCACAGAGATCGCTGTTCCCGATCACTGGGAACAGCAGATCTCCATGATGTCCCCTGACAGAACAGGGATCTACCTTATTAGATCCCCGTTCTGTCTCTGTGTACCACGATCGATGGCGGACATAGAGTCTGCGGGTGCGCTACTGGCTCCGCGCGCCCGCAGTTTAACATGCACGGACCAATGCACGGGTACGTCAGTTTGCGCAGGAGAGCCGACCTGCTGCAGTAGTATTTATACTGTGGCTGGTCGGCAAGTGGTTAAGGTGGTTGTAAAGGTAAAAGTTTTTTTATCCTAATGTAATCTCTGCATTAAAGTGGATGTAAACCCTCACATATACCCAGTGAAGTGAACAGCTGCAGATGATACACAGGGACGTAACAAATCATTCTACATAAGTTTTACATCTATATCTGCCGTCTTTCCCTTTCTAAACTCTTTGGAAAGTGCAGATCGTGTTAGAAATCTTGTTTCCTCATTCAGCACTGGGTGTGGAGTCTGGGCTTACACTGTGTGAGAGCTGATTGGAGGAAATCTCCACTCCCCTCCACATAGGCAGAGGAACGAAGGAACTTGCAGAGTTGCAGTCTGAATAGACGAGCTCTCTGCTTATCTACCTCTAAGACCCCTTTCACACTGGGGCGGTTTGCAGGCGGTATTGCGCTAAAAATACCGCCTGCAAACCGCCCCTAAACAGCCTCTGCTGTTTGTTCAGTGTGAAAGCCCGAGGGCTTTCACACTGAAGCGGTGGGCTGGCAGGACGGTGAAAAAAGTCTTGCAAACCGCTTCTTTGGAGCGGTGAAGGAGCGGTGTATTCACCGCTCCTAAACCGCTCCTGCCCATTGAAATCAATGGGACAGCGCGGCTATACCGCAGCAATACCGCGGCTATAGCCGTGCTGTAAGAGGGATTTTAACCCTTTTTCGGCCGCCAGCGGGGGTTAAAACCGCACCGCTAGCGGCCGAATACCGCTGCAAGAACGACGGTACAGCAGTGCTAAAAATAGCGCTGTTGTACCGCCGACGCCCCCACCACCCCAGTGTGAAAGGGGCCTAAGCTCCCTCCCAACACAAATTTTCAGCTGCTGTTATCTCCTGTTTCGAAAAACTTGCCAGAAGTGACTCTGCTGATAACAGAGGAATGGAGCAGCAGAAAGACATGGCACCTAGAGTTTTGGAGAAAGATAAGTAAACACTACAGATATATGTGCCTAGGTCAATTTTCATGAATGGGTTTTACAATTACTTTAAGGTAAACACCTTTTAACCACTTCAATACAGGGCACTAAGACACCTTCCTGCCCAGACCATTTTTCAGCTTTCAGTGCTGTCGTAGTTTGAATGACAATTGCGCAGTCATGGTACACTGTACCCAAACTAAATTTTTATTATTTTGTTCCGACAAATAGAGCTTTCTTTTGGTGGTATTTGATCACCTCTGCGTTTTTTATTTTTTGCTAAACAAATAAAAAAAGACAGAAAATTTTGAAAAAAATAAAAGTTTTGCTTTTGTTTCTGTTAAAAAACTTTGTAAATAAGTAAGTTTTCTCTTTCACTGATGGGCACTGATAAGGCGGCACTGACAGGCACTGATACGGCGGCACCGATGAGGTGGCACCAATGAGCGGGCACTGACGTGCACTGACGATGGGCACTGATATGCGGCACTGGGCACTGGTGGGTGGCACTGATATGCAGCACTGATGGGCATTGATAGGCGGCACTGATGGGCACTCATGGGTGGCACTGGTTGGCACTGGGCATTGATAGGCGACACTGATGGTCACTGAAAGCTTGCCCCCCCGGGGGCGCGCAGCGGCTCGATATTCCTGATCACCTCATATGACGTCCGGTCAGGAATATCAAACCACTTTGCCGCCGTCATTTTGTAATAGGGCGGGCGGCAAGTGGTTAATGTCCGCTCCATTCAACTGCCCTAAATACTTAAATGAACCCAATCTCAATCCAGTAGTGCTGCTCTTTTCTCCCATCACTCACAGAAGGATCAGCAGCAGAGCGAGCCATTGGCTCCAGCTGCTTTCAATCAAACCCTGTGTTCAGGGGGCGGGGCAGAGCCAATAGATATACACAGTGCTGCTGCTGATTGAACCCCCACGAGTGCCCCCATAGCAGTTTCCTTCCTATGGGGGCACTCAGGAAAGAGGAGGAGCCAAGACCACCAGTGGGGGACCCCAGAATGGGAGGATTGGGGCTGTTCTGTACAAAACCAATGTACAAAGCAGGTAAGTATGACATGTTTGTTATTTTAGAAAAAAAATTAAACCCTTGCAATCACTTTAACTGTTCTCTAAAACCGTTACATTCAAGACATGCAAGCAATAACTCACATTTGCCTCTTTTCTCAACGGAACTGTCAAACTATCAAATAGTTGGTGTTGTATCTGTATCACATGTGCAGCATCATGGCAAATGCAGATTGAACAGAAGCTAAGATGGCAGCTATCCTGGCTATAAAGGATAAGAGGGTTAAGCTCCAGTTTAAAGCGTACCTCCAACCAAAATTTTTTTAATAGAGTCGATAAGCTTCAGATTTTATAGTGTTTTGTGGTCAGGGGAGAGTTTTCCCAGTTCCTATTCCACTGCGCACCACCACACATGAATATAGATGTGCGTTTATATGCGCCTTTTACGTGTGTTGTGTTGGGCAGCCTATTTATTTGAATGAGCTGCCCAACACACAGAAATTGTAGCTAAAGAAGGGCATTATTTTCTTTTTAAGTATGGTAATAAGTCACAATAGGGGTTGATTTACTTAAATTGGAGAGTGCAAAATCTGGTGCAGCTGTGCATGGTAGCCAATCGGCTTCTAAATTTAAGCTTTGATAAAAAAAAAACCTGGAAGCTGATTGGTTTCAATGCAGAGCTGCACCAGATTTTGCACTTTTATGAAATCAACCCAATGTGTTATGGTACGCTAAAACAGCCTTGTTCAACCAGGGTGCAGGTTTCTTCAGGGGTGCCTTGACAAAATGCCTAAACATTTGTCAAGTGGAAGAAGTCTGCCCTTTAGTTACACAAAGCCACAGGTTTTCATTATGCACCATTATGGCTAGACACTGGCATCCTAACAACCAATGATATTTTCAGTTAATAAGGAGGATGTCTGTTGCCTCCACAGCATCCTTGTTTGACCCTCCTGTACCCTTCTCCCTAAGCACTAGGGTAACATTAGCTGACTGAGGGAGAGAAATTGAGGGAGAAGAGAAACATTGGAATACTAGTCAGTACCAGTGTGCAAAAGTGTATTTGCTTTGGAAGAATAAATCTCCTCTAACATTGGGTGTCTACGTGTGGATGTTGCTGCGGTATGTAAAACTATTAGAATCGTTTTTCACATTTTAGGATGGGTTACCTTGAGATTGTCCATAATTTTAAAGGGTGCCTTGACTGAAAAAAGCTTAAGAAATACTGCACTAAAACACACATGCATTAGCAAGGTACGCTGGGCACCATTAAGAATTCAAACAAGTTTTTTGTATGCCGCATGAACATTTTGTACTAGTTCGCAGGGTGAACAGATGATCGCAGGGACAAGTCAGGAAGGTTAGGGAATCTCTCCAGCTAACATGCAACTGACAGTAAAAACCTGAGATGGGTTCTTCTAACCCTTCGCCACTCTGTAAAAAGATTTTTGTTGCTGTATGTGACAGAATTGGAGAAACCCCACTCTAGCTTTCTGTCTTGGTGACCATTGTTACTGTTTTAATGCACTTATCCAAAAAACAAATTCAGATGTTCTATTTTAAAATGAATCTTCAGCAATGCTATGGACATTGAAGTATTTGCATATCCTTAACAATCAGGGTGAACAGATGATCGCAGGGACAAGTCAGGAAGGTTAGGGAATCTCTCCAGCTAACATGCAACTGACAGTAAAAACCTGAGATGGGTTCTTCTAACCCTTCGCCACTCTGTAAAAAGATTTTTGTTGCTGTATGTGACAGAATTGGAGAAACCCCACTCTAGCTTTCTGTCTTGGTGACCATTGTTACTGTTTTAATGCACTTATCCAAAAAACAAATTCAGATGTTCTATTTTAAAATGAATCTTCAGCAATGCTATGGACATTGAAGTATTTGCATATCCTTAACAATCAGTATATGAGCTTTAAAACATTAAAACAAGCCCTCTCTGATCTCTATAGCTTTGGGCATATCTTCCAACTGCCCCCCTCTTTCCTCCTCATTTGTCCCTCGTTTTGGTCTGATCTATATATATGTGTATAAAATGCACTATTTATCTTTCAAAAAGTGTTTCCCAGTGCTAAACTTCTCATCCAGTTTCTAAATTGCTGCATTTGTAAATTTTAAAAGCCAATATAAAGGAATAGTAGTGGTAAAAACAAGCACTTGTAGCTTTACCAGTCATTTTTTTATGTAGAATTCTCCTTTAAGGGGGCGGAGCAGGGTGTGTGTGTCCTATGCCTACATACTTTTGCTAATAGGTGTCCCTCGTTCCCATTTCAAAAAGTGGTGAGGTATGGCTATGGGCACTGTGGAGAAATTCACTCTCAGAACTGCTTAGCAGAGGTTGTTCGATTTTTTTTGAAGTTGTCCAGCTTAGCCAGGGCCGATCCTAGGGTCACAGACGCCTGGGTGCAGAAATATTTCTGGCGCCCCCACAAAAGGGGCGTGGTCACCTTACCAACTCCTCCCCTTTACAAATGTTTCTATGGCAACGACTCAAACATAGAGATGCTCCCCTTAAAAGTCTTTGTTACCTTGGGATCCTCCCATGATCTCTTAACAATAAAGAAAATACAGAAAGAGAGTACACTCCTGAGACTTGGAGGGGAGTCTCTCTGATGCACACACAGAGGGCTGTCTGTTAGAAAAAGCCCCTAGACATAATACGTTGAAAGACTGCAGACATGATACAAGAGATGGTCAGAGACTGCAGACATAATACAGGAGATGGTCAGAGACTGCAGACATGATACAAGAGACGGTCAGACTGCAATCACAGTACAGGAGATGGTCAGAGACTGCAGACATAATACAGGAGATGGTCAGACAGTGCAGACATAATATAGGAGAAGGTCAGAGACTGTAGACATGATACAAGAGACAGTCAGAGACTGCAGACATAATACAGGAAATGGTCAGAGACTACAGACATAATAATGGAGACAGACTTGGGCAGGAGGGAAAGACAGAGGAGGAGAACACGTCAGGCACGGACCCCCCCCCCCAGCGATGTTACTGCACGGCAGCGGCTGGTTTCTCTCCACACAGAGACCAGCCGCTACGATCTCCGGTGCTGCTCTCCTGCTCTGACAGGAGGTGGGGGGGACGGGCTGCCGCTTTAGCCTCAAACTACAGCGGCTGTGACCTGCGGAGGGAGCTGCCTCTGGACACAGAGAGGAGGAGGAGGGAGGGGAGCACTCTGGCGCTTCAGCGCCCCCACTTCTCTGGCGCCCGGGTGCACTGCACCTCATGCACCCCGTCTGGGATCGGCCCTGAGCTTAGCTCCCTGTTTGTACTCTATAATGAAAACACAGACTAGTAGGAAGGAAGGGGATCAGAGTGATCTGATTGACTTTGATGACTTCTTCCCTCTTATTATGAACTTTGAGGATGAATTGCTCCACAGTGCCTGCAGCTGCAGAGGTCAGTGATGGCTTGTTTTAAAGCTTGTTTACGTGTTAATTAAAGAAGAGGTCCAGCCTCCTTCAGAAAATAAAATAAAAGTCAGCATCTACAAATACTGTAGCTGCTGATCCCACGATGTCAGCACCCCAGCCAATTTTTACATTGGCTCTTGGGTGCTGCCGCCTCCATTGCTTCTAAGGGAAACCAGTAGTGAAGCCTTGCAGCTTCACAGCCGGTTCCTTACTGTGAATGCACAAAGCGCGCTGCACTTTCTGAATGGCCCCGTGGTGGAGGAAGGAGGAGGAGGGGGCTGAACTTCCGTGTGATCTCGCTGGCACGAGAAGTTGGGATAGGTACCTGTCCAAAATGGGTACCCACTGCCCCCCCCCGAAAGGTGCCAAAAGTGGCACAAGAGGGGGGGGCGCAGATAAGCGAAGTCTCCACTTTTGGATGGAGCCCCGCTTTAATCCTTTGTTAAACACTTGAATATCCTTAGCCTGGGCACAGGTTCACTTTAAAATCCATTCAGAAAAATAAGCCCTGTTAATAACTATGATGTATTGTAAATATTTAAAGTAGGATTGTCCTGATACCTATACTAGTATCAGTATTGGAACCGATACCGAGCATTTGCTTTGTGTAGTGATGTCAAACTGTCATAAGATGAGATTGATATCAAACTGTAAGCCAAGAATTGTAGGATTGAGTCAGCAAACTTTGTATTTGTAAAAATTGTCAGAATTTCAGAAGGGGGTGGGTCTGACCCTTGTTTCATCTTATCCTATTTTCTTACATTGCCTGCAGGGATGAAACAATATCTGAATGACTTGAATCTAACTTGATATTCGCTTGATATCATCTCATGTATTCCACTACACAGCAGGAATCAGCTAAACTGTATTTGCATCTAAAATTACCCCATGACATAATGCAGCTGCAGTTTCAGGAAAAGGTCCATTTGGTGAAAAACCCTTTTCCTATATGGGGTCCCCAAGCTTGTAGCAGTTAGGCGGCTTTAGAAATGTGTCTAAACCTGCTGTTCCTCTTAAAGTGGTAGAAAAGCTTAAAAAAAACCCCTGCAAGGTAAAGGCATAATGTGCTAGTATGCTTTGCATACTAGCACATTATGAAAGCCCTCCAGCAGTACGCTGTCACCACTGCAGAGGCTTCGTGGGCTGTGGCAGCTTGAATGGCCAAGCCGAGATGATGTCATGGCCACGGCATAGAGCTCTGAAGGAACGGCATGGGTATGCCGTTCCTTCAGAGCGCATGCATCGGTGACGTCACTGGCTGCTGCTCCCTAGAATATCACCTAAACGGTGCACGTTTAGGAGATATTTATTTAACCTACAGCTTAGCTTTATTATAAGCATACTTGTAGGTTAAAATTATAATAGACATTTTACTACCACTTTTATGAGTGATATGCACTCGATTTTCAGAGGCGATTGAGACAGTGAAGAGGTGATGCAATGACTACTCACCGCCTGTTTTAACCCAATTTTTTGGCGTACAAATGCACCGCAATTGCTTGCATTGCCCTCAGTTGTGGGGTGTTTGAGGTGCTTCCCCTTTTTCTTTAATGGGTTGCAAGTGATGGGCTTGCTGCCTGCTGATTGCGATATGTTGGATAGATTTAGCCGGGGTGCAAAACATTATGACTGGCATATGGCATATAAAATCACCCCGTCCACTGCCAATGCAGCATAAGAGGGGCGGTTGGGGGTGCTAAAAATGTGGCTCATCTACATGTTTCTTACATTCCCCCCCACCGTATGTCTAGACATAGCCTTATGTAAATGTGAAAGAGCTCAAAAATGAAGAGGTCCTCCTCAAGGTGTCATAGTGTATGGTGTGGGCAAAAACTGAGACATAATGGTTCCAACTAACACTGAAGCTGGCCATAGATGGTTTGAATCTCGGCCGGTTCAGAAGGGATGGGCTGAGATTCGAACCATGTATGGACAGGTTGATTGTACCCAAGTTAATTGATCAACTTGGGTACAACCAGTCTGTCAAATTTTTCATGCAATTGTTGCCAGCGACTATAGCCGCTAGTAATAGCTCCATGGGAGAGATTGCCCCATCAACACTGACTGTGTTAATGGGAGAATCAAGCTATTTTGTTTCCTGCAACTTGTGGTTGCAGGAAAGAAAGTCGACTCATCTATGGTTGGATTTAGTGATCTAAAGCCAACGTTTGATTCCCATTTTGGATAGGGTAGGGAAGGGAAAGAACCCCTGTTATTTATTGCTGCGTGTGTCCTGCTGGAAAGATTTGCCCATCTGAAATTTGAAGGTAAATATTTAGCATGCTGCTCCAGGTGAAGGCCCCTTTCACATGGACACCTCAGCCTGATGGACTCCGCATGCTCACTGTGCTCTCCTCTATGGGGGAATTGGGTGAAAACAGACCGCCTGTCCGTTTTCATCCGATCCTATCTGTTTTGAACCACCAGAATCAAGATGGATGGAAAATCGGACATCAATCCGTTTTGGTTTTTGCGGACAGGATCGGATCGGATAGCGGCAGATGTCAGCAGACATGTCACTGCTGATATTCGCCACTCCATAGGGGAGAGTGCAAGGTCCGCCTGAAAAACTGACAGACGAACCTGATTGGACAGCCTGTGTGAAAGGGGCTGAAATCAGGCTCCATGCTCCTCAATCACATCTCAGTTGCTGGCTGGGTTTGGCTTGTCTTTACCAAAGCAATCAGTTGCAACAGCAACAGGAATGCTGCACTCCGGGATGTTTTATTCTGACATGTTTGGCCTAGGCACAGCGCCTTCTTAAAGAATTTGTTGAGAAAGCACTGTGCCTAACATGAAACATGTTAGAATAAAACCTGTTCCTGCTGGCTATTTTAATATAGAAAGATTATTTTGTGTACGGCATTCCTTTTGCTGATACAATTGAAATTGCACGTTGTCTCTGGGTATATACCAGGAATAGAGAGGAAATATTCCAAACTGGACATTTGTTGTGGCGAGGATTTCCCTTCAAGCATCCTTTAGTATTAAAGCCCCTCTCCTGCACCACTTACAGTGCCTTGAAAAAGTATTCACACCCCTTGAAATTTTCCACATTTTGTCATGTTACAACCAAAAACGTAAATGGATTTTATGTGATAGACCAACACAAAGTGGAACATAATTGTGAAGTGGAAGGAAAATGATAAATGGTTTTCAATTTTTTTTTACAAATAAATTCTGTATTTATCGGCGTATAACACGCACCCCAAGTTTAGGAGGGCATTTTAAGGTAAAAAACTTTTAGGAGGGAAGTTTAAGGAAAAAAAACTTACATTTAAATACCCATCAATGCAGCCTTGTCCATCATTGCAGAATGATCAGTGTCCATTTGCAGTCTTGCCTAGTGGCGTTTGCAGCCTTGCTAAGTGCCATTTGCAGCCTTGCCCATTGTCATATGCAGCCTTGCCCAGTGTCATATGCAGCCTTGCCCATTGTCATATGCAGCCTTGCCCAGTGCAGCCTTGCCCATTGTCATATGTAGCCTTGCCCAGTGCAGCCTTGCCCAGTGCCGTGTGCCGTTTACAGATGCCCATTGTCATATGCAGCCTTGCCCAGTGCTGTGTGCAGTTTGCAGTATTTAATTGTTTAAATTTGCAGCCAAGATAGAGCCTGTGTACTCTGCTTGTCATGCCGCCCTGTCTCCCTGCTGTCTCAGAGGATGAGGAGCGGGCGCTGCCGAAAAAGACCAAGCCGAGTGTACTGTGTACTTGGCTTGGCTCTGCTCGCAGTCCCGCCCAGTCCCGCCATTGGACGGAGTGTTATGTCCATCATAGGAGCTGGGTGGGACTGCGAGCGGAGCCGAGCACTCAGCTCGGTCTTTTTCAGCGGTGCTCGTTTTTTTTTTTCGGCGGCGCTCACTCTTTTTTGGCACACAGACAGTGGGGATCGGCGTATAACACACACCCATGATTTTCCCCTGATTTTAAGGGGAAAAAAGTGCGTGTTATACGACGATAAATATGGTATGTGAAAAGTGTGGCGTGCATTTGTATTCAGCCCCCCTTAGTCAATACTTTTGTAGAACCACCTTTTGCTGCAATTACAGCTGCAAGTCTTTTTAGGTATGACTCTACCAGCTTTGCACATCTAGAGAGTAACATTTTTGCCCATTCTTCTTTTCAAAATCGCTCAAGCTCTGTCAGATTGGATGGAGAGCATCTGTGAACAGCAGTTTCCAAGTCTCGCCACAGATCCTCAATTGGAATTAGTTCTGGACTTTGACTGGGCCATTCTAACACATGAATATGCTTTGATCTAAACCATTCCATTGAAGCTCTGGCTGTATGTTTAGGATCGTTGTCTTGCTGGAAGGTGAACCACAGTCTCAAGTCTTTTGCAGACTCTAATGCCGCATACACACGATCGGACATTCCGACAACAAAACCGTAGATTTTTTTCTGAAGGATGTTGGCTCAAACTTGTCTTGCATAAACACGGGGACGAGCCGAGAAAAATTAAGTTCGATAGCCAGTGCGGCTCTTCTGCTTTATTCTGAGCATGCGTGGAATTTTGTGCGTCGGAATTGTGTACACACGCTCGGAATTTCCGACAACAAGTTTTGTTGTCGGAAAATTTGAGAACCTGCTCTCAAACATTTGTTGTCAGAAATTCCGACAGCAAATGTCCGATGGAGCATACACACGGTCGGCTTTTCCGACAACAAGCTCACATCGAACATTTGTTGTCAGAAGTTCCGACTGTGTGTACACGGCATAACAGGTTTCCATTAAGTTTGCCCTGTATTTGGCTCCATCCATCTTCCCATCAACTCTGACCAGCTTCCCTGTCCCTGCTGAAGAAAAGCATCCCCACAACATAATGCTGTCACCACCATGTTTCATGGTGTGGGGATGGTGTGTTCAGGGCGATGTGCTGTGATAGTTTTCTGCCACACATAGCGTTTTGCTTCTAGGCCAAAAAGTTCCATTTTGGTTTCATCTGACCAGAACACCTTCTTCCACATTTATGCTGTGCCCCCCACATGGCGTCTCGCAAACTGCAAACAGGACTTCTTATGGCTTTCTTTCAACAATGTCTTTCCTCTTGCCTCTCTTCCATAAAGGCCAGATTTGTGGAATGCACGACTAATAGTTGTCCTGTGGACAGATTCTCCCACCTGAGCTGTGGATCTCTGCAGCTCCTCCAGAGTTACCATGGACCTCTTGGCGGCTTCTCTGATTAATGCTCTCCTTGCCCTGCCTGTCAGTTTAGGTGGACGGTCATGTCTTGGTAGGTTTGCAGTTGTGCCATACTCTTTCCATTTTCGGATGATAGATTGAACAGTGCTCCCTGAGATGTTCAAAGCTTGGGATATTTTTTTTATAACCTAACCCTGCTTTAAACTTCTCCCCAACTTTATCCCTGACCTGTCTGGTCTGTTCCATGGCCTTTGTGATGCTGTTTGTTCACTAAAGTTCTGTAACAAATCTCTGAGGGCTTCACAGAACAGCTGTATTTACACTAAGATTAAATTACACACAGGGGGACTCTATTTACTACTTAGGTGACTTCTGAAGGCAATTGGTTCCACTAGATTTTAGTTAGGGGTATCAGAGTAAAGGGGGCTGAATACAAATGCACACCACACTTTTCACATATTTATTTGTAAAAAATGTTAAAAACCATTTATCATTTTCTTTCCACTTCACATTTATGTGCCACTTTATGTTGGTCTATCATATAAAGTCCCAATGAAATGCATTTACGTTTTTGGTTGTAACATGACAAAATGTGAAAAATTTCAAGGGGTATGAATACTTTATCAAGGCACTGTAAATCTAAGTGTATCTGAAGAACATATGCGATAATAAAAAGAACATTTTATTTTATATGGCAGAGCTGGCAGGTTATTGATCAGCGATCTTCCTGTATACTGCTCATTAAAGTCTGTCACAAGACATTCACTGAGCAAATGAGGCATATGTTTTTAAGGAGCATTGTACACAAGTCTTAGCCCTGTAAATAGATATCTTGTGACCTGCTTCAGTTTATTGTTTCCCAGATCACTATGCTAGGGTATAATTGAATACTGAGGAACTAATCACTATGGAATATTGAGATCCTGGAGCATTCCTGAACATCCCTACACAGCCCTCTGGGGGAGAGGTGGACATACTACTTAAAAGTAATTAGGTTCTTAGCTGTGGGACATGTGAACCAGTGAAGTGTTTTGAAATCTCTGCAATTATTATACTACGGAGGTGCAAACCATTATACTACTGCTTGTCAGCTGAGACTGGCCTGACTTACACGAGTGGGAAAAGTTGGTGATCCCTTGGGAAATGTCATCATTTCTGCGTAAATGGGCCTTGAATTATAAAATTCTCCTAGAGCATAAGAATTAATACAAATCTTATTCAAATATTAATTACAGGCTAGAGAAACATGGTTAAATACAAGAGGCATGTGTATTCTTACTGAAATCTTAGGGCTGTGTTATAAAAGAAATTGCAGAGCTATTCATCCTGTGAATCTCCATGTACATTAGTTCTGTGTGAATGGGACCACTAGATTTTGCTGATGACCATAAATAAAACATTTTTTTACTGTGATCATCAGCTCCATCTAGTGTCAATAAGGTGGTATTTTCCTGATTCACTCTTTTCTGTATGATGAATATACAGTCAGGTCCATAAATATTGGCACATCAACACAATTCTAATCTTTTTGGCTCTATACATCACCACAATGGATTTGAAATGAAACAAACAAGATGTGCGTTAACTGCAGACTTTCAGCTTTAATTTGAGGGTATTTACATCCAAGTCAGGTGAACGCTGTAGGAATTACAACAGTTTGTATATGTGCCTCCCACTTTTTAAGGCACCAAAAGTAATGGGACAGATTAACAATCATCCATCAAACTTTCACTTTTTAATACTTGGTTGCAAATCCTTTGCAGTCAATTACAGCCTGAAGTCTGGAACGTATAGACATCACCAGACGCTGGGTTTCATCCCTGGTGATGCTCTGCCAGGCCTCTACTGCAACTGTCTTCAGTTCCTGCTTGTTCTTGGGGCATTTTCCCTTCAGTTTTGTCTTCAGCAAGTGAAATGCATGCTCAATTGGATTTAGGTCAGGTGATTGACTTGGCCATTGCATAATATTACACTTCTTTCCCTTAAAAAAAATCTTTGGTTGCTTTCGCAGTATGCTTCGGGTCATTGTCCATCTGCACTGTGAAGCGCCGTCCAATGAGTTCTGAAGCATTTTGCTGAATATGAGCAGATAATATTGCCTGAAACACTTCAGAATTCATCCTGCTGCTTTTGTCAGTAGTCACATCATCAATAAATACAAGAGAACCAGTTCCATTGGCAGCCATACATGCCCACGCCATGACGCTACCACCACCATACTTCGCTGATGAGGTGGTATGCTTTGGATCATGAGCAGTTCCTTTCCTTCTCCATACTCTTCTCTTCCCACCACTCTGGTACAAGTTGATCTTGGTCTCATCTGTCCATAGGATGTTGTTCCAGAACTGTGAAGGCTTTTTTAGATGTTCTTTGGCAAATTCTAATCTGGCCTTCCTGTTTTTGAGTCTCATCAATGGTTTACATCTTGTGGTGAACCCTCTGTATTCACTCTGGTGAAGTCTTCTCTTGATTGTTGACTTTGATACACATACACCGACCTCCTGGAGAATGTTCTTGATCTGGCCAACTGTTGTGAAGGGTGTTTTCTTCACCAGGGAAAGAATTCTTCGGTCATCCACCACAGTTGTTTTCCATGGTCTTCCGCGTCTTTTGGTGTTGCTGAGCTCACCGATGCGTTCTTTCTTTTTAAGGATGTTCCAAACAGTTGATTTGGCCACACCTAATGTTTTGCTATCTCTCTGATGGGTTTGTTTTGTTTTTTCAGCCTAATGATGGCTTGCTTCACTGATAGTGACAGCTCTTTGGATCTCATATTGAGAGTTGACAGCAACAGATTCCAAATGCAAATAGCACACTTGAAATGAACTCTGGACCTTTTTATCTGCTCCTTGTAAATGGGATAATGAAGGAATAACACACACCTGGCCATGGAACAGCTGAGCAGCCAATTGCCCCATTACTTTTGGTCCCTTTAAAAAGTGCAAGGCACATATACAAACTGTTGTAATTCCTACACCATTCACCTGATTTGGATGTAAATACCCTCAAATTAAAGCTGAAAGTCTGCAGTTAAAGCACATCTTGTTCGTTTCATTTAAAATCCATTGTGGTGGTGTATAGAGCCAAAAAGATTAGAATTGTGTCGATGTCCCAATATTTATGGACCTGATTGTAAACAGAAGATCGGTAATCTTTTTTTTTTTTTTTTTTTTTTCTCCTGAGGAGAAAAAAAAGCAGATTACCGGCTTCTGTGCAAGGGACATCGGTCCCGAAGAGGAAGATGCACAGCCATCTCATCTGTGCCGCCTGCCAGTGCCACCTGCCAGTGCCCACAGTGCATAACAGTGCCAGCAATCAGTGCCACCTATCAATGCCCATCAGTGGTGCCAATGAGTGCCTCATCAGTGCCACCTAGCAGTGCTGCCTATCAGTGTCGCCTACCAGTGCCGATCAGTGCCCATCACTGCCACCCATGAGTGCCCATCACTGCTGCCCATCAGTGCCACCTCTCGGTGCCCACCAATGCAACCTCATCAGTGCCCACCAGTGCCGCCTCATCAGTGCCCATCAGTGCAGCCTCATCAGCCTACATCAATGAAGGAGAAAAATTACATGTTTGCAAAATTTTATAACAAAATATAAAACGGTTTTGTATTTTTTTTAAACAAAATTTTGGGCTTTTTAAATTTTTTTTAACAAAAAATAAAAAACCCAGAGGTGATCAAATTCCACCAAAAGAAAGCTCTATTTGAGGGGAAAATGATAAAATTCATTTGGGTACAGTGTTGTATGACTGTGCAATTGTCGTTCAAAGAGTGACATTGCTAAAAGCTGGAAATGTGGTCTGGGCAGGAGGGGGTTTAAGTGCCCAGTAAGCAAGTGGTTAAGGATGATAAATGGCCTCTGTACATTTCACTTTATAATTTGAAATCTCGGAAATCCCAAGGAATATTTCTGTGACTTGCATTTACAGTTTTAATAATTGCCAGTATCAAATAAATGTATATAAACTATTTGTTCACAGTGACTCTGCATTTTTAATGGTCATTTCCTTCCCTCTTATTGCAAAGAACTGTTTTATTTTTAGTTGTCTGAGGAACAAGCCATGCCGTCTCATGTGCTACATGACACATTATTGTCATTTCTTGCAATATTATAAAAATTTCAGAGAATCCATCTGTCATTTTCCCCCTAATTGATGTGCTCTTCTTTTAGGGAAATAAACCTTTTTACATGGGAGTTCCTGTGATGAAAATGCCCAGGTTCAGAAATGTTCATATATTTCAATGCAGCCAATTGAAGTACACCTGTCATTCCTCTAGGGCAGTAGACTGAGTACCTTCTGTGAACATTATCCTCACTTTTGTTTGTCCTAGTTTGCATTATCAAAACCCTCTCTGAAGTTTGTGGTGGAAGTAAGAGGATCACTAGCACAACTGGAGGGAAAAGGTATTGCATGGTCCCCACGTATGGGGACCATGTGGTAAGTAGCTAGGTTAAACAGGTTAACCTCAGTGTTTTGTAAACTAGACAATGGGGGGGGAGGGGGGGGGGGGGCTGATTTACTAGAGGAAAAATAGATTGTCCACTTTCTAAGGGAATTTTCCCAAGAGATGAGGTGAAGCTCTGCTGACTTCCATCATCCAATCATGTGCAAGCGAAAACGCTGCTCACTTTTTTATTTTCCTTTTGTGTGATTGTGTGTTCTTTGCAAAGTGAACTGTCTATTTGCCTTAACCACTTGACAACTGGGCACTTAAACCCCCCTCGTGACCAGACCAATTTTCAGCTTTCAGTGCTCTCTCACACTTTGAATGACAATTACTCAGCCATGTAATACTGTACCCAAATGAATTTTTTGTCCTTTTTTCATACAAATAGAGCTTTCTTTTGGTGGTATTTGATCACATCTGGGTTTTTTATTTTTTGCACTATAAATGGAAAAAGATCAAAAATTTTGGAAAAAAAAACACATTTTTCTTAGTTTCTGTGATAAAATTTTGCAAATTATTAATTTTTCTTCATAAATTTTGGCCACAATTTATACTGCTACATATCTTTGGTAAAAATAACCCAAATTATTGGATATTATTTGGTCTGTGTGAAAGTTAGAGAGTCCACAAGCTGTGGTGCAAATCATAAAAAATTGATCACACCTGTACTGAGGCCTAACTCATTTCTTGCGACCCGAACAAGTCAGGAAAGTACAAATACCTCCCAAATGACCTCTTTTTTTGAAAGTAGACATTCCAAGGTATTTAGTAAGATGCATGGTGAGGTTTTTGATGTTGTCATTTTTCCCCACAATTCTTTGCAAAATTAAGTTTTGTTTTTTTGTTGTTTTTGTTTTGTTTTTTTTTGTTTTTGTTTTTTTTTTTCCCCCACAAAATTGTCATTGGTAATAGGTTATTTCTCTCACATGGCATGTGTAAGCCACAAATGACACCCCAAAACACATTCTGCTACTCCTCCTGAGTATGGCGATACTACATGTGTGGGACTTTTTCACAGCCTAGCCACATAGAGAGGCCCATCATGCAGGGAGCACCATTAGGTGTTCTAGGAGCATAAATTACACATCTAACTTGTTGACTACCTATTACACTTTTGAAGGCCCTGGAGCACCAGGACAATGACACGTGACACTGACGTGGCACTGACAGATGGCACTGATACGTGGCACTGATGGCACGTGACACTGATGTGGCACTGATGACAGATGGCATTAATACGTGGCACTGATGACACATATGAAAGATGGCACTAATATGTGGCACTGATGACAGATGGCACTAATACGTGGCACTGATGACAGATGGCACTAATACGTGGCACTGATGACAGATGGCACTAATACGTGGCACTGATGACAGCTGGCACTAATACATGGCACTGATGACAGATGGCACTAATACGTGGCACTGATGACAGATGGCACTAATACGTGGCACTGATGACAGCTGGCACTAGTACGTGGCACTGATGACAGATGGCACTAATACATGGCACTGATGACAGATGGCACTAATACATGGCACTGATGACAGATGGCACTAATACGTGGCACTGATGGCAGATGGCACTAATACGTGGCACTGATGGCAGATGGCACTAATACGTGGCACTGATGGCAGATGGCACTAATACGTGGCACTGATGGCAGATGGCACTAATACGTGGCACTGATGGCAGATGGCACAGATGATGCGTGGCACTGATGACAGATGGCACTGATACATGACACTGATAACAGATGGCACGTGGCACTGATGACAGGTGGCACTGGAGGCAGGTGGCACTGATAGGTGGCACTGGGGACAGATGGCGATGGGGACAGATGGCACTGATAGGTGACACTGGGGACAGACGGCACTGATAGGTGGCACTGGGGACAGATGGCACTGTGTTGTGTTAGGGCCCTTTCACACTGGGGCGGTTTGCAGGCACTATTGAGCTAATAATAGCACCTGCAAACTGACCCGAAAGTGCCGCTTCTTTGTCTCCAGTGTGAAAGCCCTGAGGGCTTTCACACTGGAGCAGTGCGCTAGCAGGACGGTTAAAAAAGTCCTGCTAGCAGCATCTTCGGAGCGGTGAAGGAGCAGAGTGTATACCGCTCCTGCCCATTGAAATCTGCAGAGGCACTTTGCGGTGGTTTTTCAACCTTTCTTGGCCGCTAGCGGGGGGTAAAACTGCCCCGCTAGCAGCTGAATACTGACGGTAAAGCGCCGCTTACAATAGCGGCGTTTTACCGCCGCCCCCACCCCAGTATGAAAGGGCCCTTAGTGTAGTGATTTTTTTCACTCACCACTGCAGCACGGAGGCTCTCCCTCCACACATGCTGTCTCTGTGTGAGGAGGGAGAGCCGGTGATGAGAGAGGATCTCATATGTTTACATTTTTCATATGTGACATTTTTGACACATTTTTGGGAACATTGTCATTTATACAGCGATCAGTGCGATTAAAAATGCACTGATTACTGTGTAAATGACACTGGCAGTGAAGGGGTTAACCACTAGGGGGCGGGGAGGGGTTAAGTGTGTCCTAGGGGAGTGATTTCTAACTGTCAGGGGGATGGGCTGGTGTGTGACGTCACTGATCTCTGCTCCCAATGACAGGGAGCAGAGATCGAGTGACACTTGTCACTAGGCAGAACAGGGAGATGCTGTTTACATCAGCATCTCCCCGTTCGTCCTCTCCGTGAGGCGATCGCGGGTATTCCTGCGGCGATCGAGTCCGCGGGACCCGCGACCCCACTCACGGAGCTTTCGACCGGCGCGCACGCAATTGCACGGCGGGAAATTCAAATGGACGTACAGGTACGTCCATTTGCCCAGCCGTGCCATTCTGCCGACGTACATCGGCGTGCGCCGGTCGGGAACCGGTTAGAGTAGAATTATGCCCTCCATTAACCGTTTCAGCCCTGGAAGATTTTACCCCCTTCCTGACCAGAGCACCTTTTGCGATTCGACACTACGTTGCTTTAACTGATAATTGCGACGTTGTGCCCAAACAAAATCGACGTTCTTTTTTCCCCACAAATAGAGCTATATTATGGTGGTATTTGCTCACCTCTGCGTTTTTTATTTTTTGCGCTATAAACAAAAAAAGAGCGACAATTTTGAAAAAAAGGCAATATTTTTTACTTTTTCGTATAATAAATATCCCCCAAAAATATATAAAAAAAACCACGATTTTTTCCCTCAGTTTAGGCCGATACGTATTCTTCTACATATTCTTGGTAAAAAAAAATTGCAATATATTGATTACTTTGCGCAAAAGTTATAGCGTCTACAAAATTGGGGATAGTTTTATGACATTTTTATTGTTAACTTTTTTTTTATTAATAATGGCGTCAATCTGTGATTTTTATTGGGACTGCGACATTATGGCGGACACATCGGACATTTTTTACACTATTTTGGGACCATTGTCATTTATACAGCGATCAGTGCTATAAAAATGCATTGATTACTATGTAAATGACACTGGCAGTGAAGGGGTTAACCACTAGGGGGCGATGAAGGAGGCGATTAAGTGTGTCCTAGGGAGTGATTCTAACTGTGGGGGGGATGGGCTTTAACTCACATGACAGAGATCACTGCTTTTGATGACAGGGAGCAGTGATCTCTGTCATGACACAAGGCAGAACGGGGAAATGCCTTGTTTACATTGGCACTTCCCCATTCTGAGGCTCCGTGACATGATCGCTCGATGTCTGCTGGTCCAGCGGGCACGGTCACGCTATACGCGGTGGGCACACGCCTCCGGCGGCACGCTTGCACCTGCCAGCCCCGGATCTTAAAGGGGATGTACAGGTATGCCTATTTGCCGACCACTGCCATTGTGCTGACGTACATCGGCGTGCGGCAGTCGGCAAGTGGTTAAAAGAGACATTTGGGAATTTTTCAGTCACCGACTCTCTGCTCTGCCCCACCCCCGTGCTCACTGGAGTGCTAGGCTGTGAAGGGGGCAGGAGCAGCTGGCTCAGGCTCTCAGTGTCTCGTTGGGAGGATGAGCCATAATGATACCATGCTGAGTAATGACTGCCAGAGTCAGGGGGAGCTCTGACGTGCATTTACCCTGTAGAGTGCAGTTACTGGCAAACTCCGGTGCTGAGAGTTACAGTTAAAAGTGGAATGCTTTTAAAAGAGAGGTTTGGGTTTTTTTTTTTTGTTTTTTTTTAAGAAATCATACTTACCTAGGTGGATGCAGCATTGGTCCCCCGTTGCTTCTAAGGGTGAGAACTGAGCGATCAACACCGCTGATCACTCAGTTTTTAGTGCTCTGTGAGCAGAGAGCTGGTGACTGTCAGCCACCAGCTCTTTGCTCTCCCCTCCAGCGCTCACTGGAGGGGGTGGGAGCGGCTGACCAGTGCAGATGCCGGTCCAGGCAGCTGGGTGGATCCCTACCATATGGTCGCAATCTTTCTCCAGCCTGGAACGGCTCTGTCATCAACCTACAGCAGGATTTAGCCCCTGTTGGCTGAAAACGGGTCACAGGAGTGCAGAACGAACTGCATTCCTGTGATCCACAGGAAAAGTGTAGCCAAACGAGCTTTGACTGTCTCTTTTAAAAATATGTGCTGCAACACTTAATTTTAAGTGCATATGCACACAGTTTTTACCTATTCCCCCTGCAAACTTCCACAAATACCTGTTGATCCTGCCAGCAAAGTCCACCAACACAGCTTCCTGTAATAGTGTGGTATGCACTGCACTGCTCCTGAATTCAGAGGGCAGTTTCCACACTCATAGATGCTGTGCCTGCATTGCAGTGAAATGAGAAGACATTGCAGGGGACATTGTGATTGCTGATTCACAAGCCTGTTACTTGTCAGTCAGTATGTGGCCACACCTAGTCCTGTCCACTGCTCACTGGATTGACAGCACTGTCTCTATTGCTGAAAACCTCCCACTGTGAGCTGTAGTGTCTGAAAGGGGGAACATGTGAGACACAAATGAAGGAGAATTTGGCTTAGTCAGGGAAAGTAAAGGAATTTTTTTTGTTTTATTTATAAGGCTTGTGCATCACATAGTACCTGGATTTGGGAGATGTGTTTCTCAACCTTTTTTTCAGCCAAGGCAACCTTTAAAATGATGCACATGCTCTTGAGGCTCCCCATTCTAAAATGTAAAAACGAAACTAATAGTTTTACACAATACAGCAGCATGCACACATGTAGGACACCCAACGTTAGAGATGATCTAGTTTTACAAAGCAATATAACTTTGCACAGTGGTACTGACTAGTATTCCAGCGTTTCTCTTCTCCCTCAGTTTATCTCCCTCATTCAGCTAATGATACCCCAATGCAAATACGGATATCCCCAGGTGCCTGATGTCCTCCTTATCAACCTATGATGTCATAATTTGTTAGGGCTCCAGCAGCTGGCCCTCATGGTGCCCAAGGTTGTAATACTGCAACAAAAAATACAGGTTTGATCCACCTGCCAGTTTGTTGGCAATTTGGGGCAATTTATGAGCATTTTGTCAAGGTACCCCTGAAGAACCCAGAAGGCACACATTTAAAGCCTTTAGTTGTACTCATGTAAGCTGCATTTTCCTTTACAAGATGTGGAACACACATGTGGCTATGTGTCTACAGTACTGTATTTTTGTGATTTTTTTTTTTTTTTTTTTTTTTTTTTTATCACAATAAAGGTTTGTGCATCTATTATTATAAAGTTCCCAGAGCAGTTTCTTCAATTACGGGTTCACTAGTAACACAAACATTGCTGGAGTTTTATAGAAGGTTGTTTGAGCTTGTGTCATCTAAAGTAGCCTATTTTGTAGCTAATAAAAAATGTCAGTCAGTTGTTAAAATGTAGTGAAATGTAGAAAACATTTGGCACGTAAATCCGATGCAAATTGCATTTAGTGAGTCAAATGTGTACATAGTGTTAACATAGGAGGAGGGCTGTCACCTCCTGGCTTTTTCTCTCCAATAACCATGTAGTCGGATATGCTTTACCAAATCACTTCAATAACACAATTTCACATAATGTTATGGGTCAGTGAATCAAGTTCATAACAAGCAATGGCGTGTAATGTGCTTTATTCCAGATATAACTGAAGTGCTCAACAAGCTTCCTCTACAACAAACTATGTGAATCATAGGCCATCTGCATACATCTTGGTTATTTAGCTCCCCCAGGTCACATGACCAATGCCAGTGCATTCTACATTTGATCTCTGCAACCAATTCTCATCTCCTTTGGTAGAACCCATGTGAAAAATGCCATGTCACTAGTCAAACAACGTCAGAAGAATGTACAGTACGCAAGTAGAAAGGCAGACTTTTGACATATCTCTCATATTTTTTATTTTTTTTATGTTGCCCAGAAAGCTGTCCCAAACTTCTTAGAATGGTGTAGGTCACTTTAAAAAAAAGAACTGTACTAAAAACTTTATACACCTGGCCAGATTAAATAACCCCATGGCAGTTATATACTGTGTTTACAGTATATATGTATCTATGTATGGCCAGGGATCCCCTTATCATGGGACATCTAGGAATCCACTAAGTTCCACCCAGAAGTAATATGCAGCTGACCTTTTAATGATTTGCCAAAATTATATGGTGTACTTAATCGAGCAGTGGAAGCCTAATGCCGCGTACACACGAGCGGATTTTCCATCGGAAAAAAACTTGGATGGTTTTTCCGACAGAATTCCCGCTCAAGCTTGCCTTGCATACACACGGTCACACAAAAGTTCTCTGAACTTTCGACCGTCAAGAACGCGGCGAGGTACAACACTACGACGAGCCGAGAAAATGAAGTTCAATGCTTCCGAGCATGCGTCGAATTGTTTCCGAGCATATGTAGGAATTTTGCGCGTCAGAATTGGTACAGACGATCGGAACTTTTTCCAAGCGAAAAATTGAGAACCTGCTCTCAATCTTTTGCTGGCGGAAATTCGGCCAGCAAAAGTCCGATGGAGCATACACGCGGTCGCATTTTCCGACCAAAAGCTCTCATTGGTCTTTTGCTGGCCGAATTTCCAATCGTGTGTACGCAGCATTACAGATTAACCTCATTCTGCCAATGGGGCGTATATATGAGCCCTCTCGGTGGCTGAGCTTTACTACAGAGATGCCACATATATGCAGCCCTATGTAAACACACTTCTGTGCTGAGGGCGCAGTGTAGTTACCGGCAGGGACCGGAAAACTCCAGATGCATACTTGTAATTGGGAGCTTTCCAATCATGTGACCTCTGTGACAGCCAATCACAGCGGTCACATGACCCCAATGCCCGCCTCTGCCTCCCAGCATTTAAAAGCTCCTAAAGGGCCAGGAGGTGGCAGCAGGATGGGGGTTAATGGGCAATTCATTCTGTTTGCTTGTTAGGGGTTACTGCACTTTCCAAGCTGCTTTTTAGCTTTAATAATTAGTGTATCCAAACCCCATACTGAGCTTACCAGTCCTTGCCAGGTCTGGTGGTTGTATTAGTTTTATTTTTACCTTGTTATCTTGTCAGTAACAGGTTTCTTGTCCTAGGATGGCTACATAACTTCTTTACATTATCTATGGTAGGAGCCATAGCTGTCACCCTTGACTGCTCTCCTGATATGAGCTACAAACATGTCCTTATCTCTTCATCTCCATTACATGGGAGTTTGCAGAAGATCACTATAAAACAATATAATCCTTGGTGCAGCTCACAGGAAGTGACAAGGACACTGCATTTCTGACAAGATCAACAAGTATTTTTTGTAGTTGCTAAAAATGATCTTAGCTTTAAAAAGAAAAACAAATGCAGCTGACACATCTAACTAATATTTTGTTCTTGGATTTATATACCCTTTAAACCCTTTTAATTCCAGACTAAAATGACATGTGCATAAGGGGCTGAAGCCATTTCCAATGAGTGACGAGATGAACTCATAAACACATTCCCCTGATAAACGAATAGCCTTAATGGACTTTGCTGTCATTGATAACCAAAGTTGTAATTGGTCTCATTTGCCTTTCATCTTCAAAATGTGGTGTCAGCTTCTACGTTTACACTGTTTGGAATAGAAAATGGAGTAAGTTTTGAGACTTGGTACTACGAATTGCGTTACGTGTGTGGTTCCGTATTGCTGTGTGTTTGGCCTGAATTTTAGCATAGTACCACATAGAAAATTATTAGGATCTGTAGCAATACTAGCAAATGTTTGCCCATTAATTGAATAGGCTGAAAATGGAAAGGTGCATCACTTCAGCTGCGTAGACAGGGCTGGCTTAATGAGCGGGCACACCTGGGCACTGCCCAGGGGCCCCAGCTGCATGGGGGCCCCTGCACTTTCCCTGTCCCCTTGCAGCTTAGTGTGTAAACATGTACTGTTTTGTCAAGTCGAACGGGTCAGCGGGAGCATCAGCGGTGCGGGGGAGGCTGCCTGTAACACTTCCCTCTCATTTAATCAAGTTAGGCTGTTCCTCGGAGATCTGTAAGTGACCAAGCACATGCATACTCATGTATACACTGCATACTGCATTAACCTGGCACTATTTCACCCTATACTATCCAAACCTTCACCTATACCGCCCTATACTACCCAAACCTTCCACTATGCTGTCCTATACTTCCCAAACCTATACCGCCCTATACTATCCGAACCTTCACCTGTACCACTTTATACTATCCAAACCTTCACCTATACCACCCTATACTATCCAAACCTTCACCTGTACTGCTCTATACTATCCAAACCTTCACCTATACCTCCCTATACTACCCAAACCTTCACCTATAACGGCCTATACTATCCATACCTTCACCTATACCGCTCTATACTATTCAAACCTTCACCTATACCGCCCTATACTATCCAAACCTTTACCCATACTGCTTTATACTATCCAAACCTTTACCTATACCGCTCTATACTATACAAACCTTCACCTGTACCGCCCTGTACTATCCAAACCTTCACCTGTACTGCTCTATACTATCCAAACTTTTACCTATACTGCCCTATACTATCCAAACCTTTCGCTAAACTGCCCTATACTACCCAAACCTTCACCTATACTGCCCTATACTACCCAAACCTTCCACTATATTACCCTATACTATCCAAACCTTCTGCTTTACGGCCCTATAGCATCCAAACCTTCCGCTATACTGCCCTATACCATTCAAACCTTCCGCTATACTGCCCTATACCATCTAAGCCTCCAGCTATACTTCCTTATACTATCCAAACCTTCCGCTAAACTGCCCTATGCTACCCTAACCTGCTACTATATTTCCCTATACCATCCAAACCTGACACTATACATTACTAAACCCTATACTGTACCCTCCTGTCGTCCTCTCTACTGTGCCCTCCTGCAGTGTGTACAGGGAAAAAGAGTCAGTTTATACGGGGGGCAGTGTGTAGAGAGGCGGGACAGTGTGTATAGGAAGTGAATTTAATTGGGGATAATTTCTGGGTTTTGTGTATTTGTTATGCCTAATTAGACTTTAAAAGCCACGCTAATATGTAGCATTATTTAGCCACACTCACTCCTTGCCACCGCACGCATAGCCCTCCACAGGTCACCATCTCCCTGGTAGCGGCCCTAGTGCATTACTTTGCCAGGGGCCCAAGATGTTATTAAGATGGCCCTGTGCGTAGTGGGGATTTGTGGGAGAGATAGTGAAAGTAGAGGAAGAGAATGGCGGTCAGGCACAGTGGTGAGGGTTGGGTTGTTGTGCAGAAGGAGGAGGATAAGGATCAGCTGCAGTAGTGGGAGTGTGGTGGTGGGGGGGGGGGGAGTGGTGCGAAGGTTTCAGGCATGGTGGTCAGAAGAGGAGTATAGGCACAGTGATGAAGGTGGCACAGTGGTGGTGAGGGGGATGACTGAAGTCCTTCCCGACCAGCAGCAGAGGTTGGGTGAGGTAGTTGATAGTGTCAGCTACCAGGCCAGAGATTAAAGTGCCTGTGTTAAGGCCCATACACACAATTAAATTGTCTGCAGATTTTTGTCTTCAGATTTACCAAAACCATATAATATGAGGTCAAACCTTAAGAGTTTCAATTTGTATGCAATCAGGCAGGCCCTTGTACTACATGGTTTTGGTTAATCTGAAGACAAAAATCTGCAGAAAATCTAATGGTGTGTATGGGGCCTAAGCAGCAGGAGAAACTGGGAGGTAGGGAGGTGGTGTGAGAAATTGGCATCTCCCTCTTAAACATTTATCTGCTGCAGGGACTGATCTGAATGTGCTTCCAGCTGGATATGGCTGTTTTAGGAGGGCTGGACTACATCTAAGCATTGATGTTACTGCACATGCTCAGTAGCCAAGCATTGTTGCCATTTTGGCTGATCCCTAAGACTCTACACTACCCCTAGAACAGACCTGGTATTTAGTTATAGGGCTGCTGATCTCCTGTAGTCTGCAGCAACCTTTGTAGATACCGGCAAATTAAATTCCAATACAGGAAGTCTCTTAATAGCTCCTATGTGGCTCCTACATTTTCTCATGATCTACTGAAGAGGGCTGCAAATAAGTTATTAAGCTGGCCACACACTATACATTTTTTTATACAATTTTCTTGTACAGTTTTCCTTTAGGCTGAGTTCACACTGTTGAAAATTGGATGTGGGTTTCTCCGCATCCAATTCGCATGACAGGAGATTGTGATCGGCTCTCAATGGAGCCGGTTCACACATCTCTGGGATGGCCATGGAGCACACTGCAGAAGAGTCCTGTGCGTCTTTGGCTCAGTTTTAGGTCTGTATTCAGCCAAAAATTTGAACCTAATTAAGACCTGAAATTATGAACGGGGACGCATCGGACCCCCTGCTGTGCCCCGCACCGCACACAGTGTGAACCCAGCCTGAAATTTGCCAAAACCATATAATATGAGGTCACACCTAAACACTTTCAAATTGTATGAAATCAGGCAGGCCCTTGCACTACATAGTGAAGGTAAATCTAAAGGAAATTGAACAACAATGATTGTATAATGTTCATCCAGCATCAGTGATGGAAGACTTACTGTGCCTAGAGCTGATTTCTGGTATGTGTGGAGGATCATTGGAGGTTAGATGAGATCCGCAGAACTGTTATAATTTCATACTGGGCCAGGGTCCTGCTTTCTACATATGCACAGAAGAAACCATAGATTTCTGTGGAGTTTTACTGCACTCCTGCAGACAGCAGGAAGTAGGAGAGACACCAGCCACAGGTAAACATTGCAGCAAAATACTGGTGGACTGTGTGCCAGAACTGTGTGAGTATACAGCAGAGTAAGGGGAAGGTCAGTTGAATCAGCACAGTAGGGGGTTGAGGGTTGGGGAGGGGTGAAGAAACGTTTAGAAAATGCTCTTTGAAAGTTTCCTTATTCTTGAAGTTAATCAGTTTATAAGGAAATTATATGTATTTTTAATATATTGTATGACGGTTCTTTTAACAATAAAAGCATCAAACTTCTTGAACTGTTTTTAAGCATATTCCTTGAAGTTTCTTAAAACACATGGAAATCGCATGCTGCCTGCCATTTTGGGAAGCCCCTTCAAAGTCCTCATAGTCCACATATCGCATGACCAGCAGTGCAGGTCAAAATTTTAAGGCATGCTCCACCCCTATGTTTTTCCATTGCTGTGCACTATTGCATAAAAGTTAATGTTTGTTGCAATAAATCAGCCATTTCATCAAGAAAGTGCTGCCAATGGTAACAGACTTTCAATTTTTTTTTAAATGCTGCACACCGGAGTACTTCTGCCTCCCAAGACCCAATCACTGAACTCCAACACCCTAGACACTGCACTGCAGGCTATTCAGAGAACTATGCATAGGCTGTTATGGCAAACTTTAAATGTCACTTACAATATTCCATCCAAGGTTCCAATACCTTTAAGACAGTTTGCACTGCTTTAGACCTAATTTGCTTTTATTTGAGACAGTCCTTTGAACTTTATCAAACAGGCAGGATAGAAAATCTGATTTTACCATAGTAGATCAGAGACATGAGATGCTGGTAGGATCCAAGAGACATACATTTTCACAAATAATCATAGCCACAGTCCATGGTTAAATGCTTGTTTTTTAAGTCTGGGTAGGTCTTTACCATGCTTTCCTCATTGTGTTGGTTTTCCCACAATATAGGCTTCTAAAAGCAATTCAGACTTCATAAACGGGTTCAGTGTAGTGGTAACCCTGGCCTGCCTAACATTACACATGTTTATTGAACTCTTGAGTACCAGCATGCATAGAATAGTTTATTGCCTCTCTTTTCTATTAAACATCTGCAAAAAGGTATGATTTATAAATGCTAAACATGGATGAGAATGCCAAGATTGTGGCTTTGGGTTGCTTTATTGTGGTGGTTGAGTTAAATTCTGGTTGTCAAAAGAGGTATTAAAGCACTCTGGCCGGTGCGTTTAGCTTATCTATAAATGTGATAATTGAAAGTCACTTGGAGGACAGTGATGCTTTATGTGCTTCCTTATCAGTGTTACTTGAAAAGTTAATGTCTGCTAATAAGATGGCAATTGTGACAAAAAAATGAACGACAGGTTCCTTAAAAGTCCTGCACTTAATAAAACTCTTTAAAACACCTATAAATGAACTAATGGTGTAGCTTAATGGCCCTCCACATGTATCATGCATTTATTTGACTTGCATTTTACTGATTCTGAATAATGAAGGTCAGCTATAAGAAAAATGTAATTGTATAGCCATATGCAGCATACTGCACAGGGTTGTTTTCATTATGTGTTTTTATGTGTGTATGCGAATATATAAATGTGCATTTATGTATAAGTAGCTATATAACTATATAATGGGACCATTTTATTAGTCTTCAATCCCTAAGAAACTTGCAGATATGAGCCAGACACTTTGAGCAAGGACATTCTCTTATTACCAGTCTATAGAGTGGTTGCAACAGAGTTCTTGAAGTGTTTTAAATATCTAATTAAGAAATTTCATGCCACGGGTTAAATATATATTGTTTTGTTGTTTTTTTTTTTTTAAATTAGTTTTCTGACATTTTAATATTCTTTCTTACTATGAGCTTCAGTGTTACACAAACAAAATGATCCCGGGCCTAGGAAACCATGACAGTGCTTGCTGGTCAGTTCAAATGTGTGACCTAATGCAGCTTACCATCCCTGGGTGCTATCATAGTATGGGAGGCCAGGCTGTCAAATGTAGAATTGCTTAGATGCTAGCCTGTCTTTTGTAGTATTGTTCACAGTGCAGGGCTTTTCATCAGGCAGCTGGTCTTTAGGCTTTGCAATTACTCAACACCAACTGGCAGAGTGAACCCTTCCAAAACTATTTAACCTAGTACTCACTTGGGGCATCATTGATATTTGGGTTAAGGTATGTGTTTCTGCTTGTAATTACTAGATATCATTACTAGATAGTGTACCCCTTCAAATGTAATACAAGCATATTTGAATGGTTCTGTCAGCATATAAAAACCCAAGACAGTTGTTGGATCATTGAACTTTGAACTATTACAGAAAGTGGTTTAACTTTCAGTCAGATAAATTTGCAGTTGATTTGTAGCTAAAGATATCTCTGTATGATGTAGCTTTGTAAGTGTTTATAAGCTGTTACCTTGAGAAATACCATACATACTTTCTTAAAGGCATTGTTATCAGTACCAGCTTCCATTTGTCTCTCTCAGGAGGACTCAGGCATTTTTCTAAAGCCTCAAAGCCTTCTCCAACTCACTAAATTTTATCCAAGGGAAGTTATTATCCTCAGATGTCGGATGACATTATCCTGTTACTGAGCTGCTTTTCCCAGCACCATGAGAAAAAGATAGCCCTTAATAATTCTTGTCTTAAAGTAATGGAGGGCTGGATTATTTTAGTTTTGCACTGTCTGGCCTGGGAATATGATTGTCTTGAAGGGAAAACCAATAGGTGTTGTGTATAAAATTTTCTGAAATAATGGTAGTCTGTGTTTCCCAGAGCAACCAATACATTTCTAATTTAGATGTGTCTAATGTAGAACAGGGAGAGATAGAGAGGGGGGGGGGCTTATAGTTTCCACTTTTAGGATAGTACAGATGAAAAGCTCCTTCATTGATCCCTTTCAGGAATCATGTGCTGCCCGATTGCCTAATTAAAAAAAAAACAGTGATATTTTAGTGATGGTGTTTGGTGGGCTAAAGCAGCCCTGTTTTTTTATATCCAGATTGTGTAGGAGAAAAAAAGGGAGTGCTTCATTAATGTTTTGGAGCCCAAACATTTTTCCACCTCATACACGTTCGAGGAAACTAAAACAATGCATTTTAATGGCTCGAGTGCTATGGTACAATGTTACAAACAGAACAGTTATGCAACGTTAAGCGAAAGCAAGAAACACTAGTAAAAAGGCATGTTGTTACTGCAAGGGCTTTTCAACAGACAGTTACAACATGGTTTCTCTTAAAAACTCCTAGCTTGGCTCTTTCATGTTAAAGAGCAGCCCACCAGAGCCCACTGCATTTGCTATCATGGAGTTCCCTCCACACCTCAAGATCCAACTAATTTTGGATCCAACTCTACCCATTCATGCATTGTATTCTGTACTCCCGTGTCTTGGCTACATCAACCGTGAGATCTCCATTGCTTGTACAA
The DNA here is from genome assembly GCF_042186555.1 of Aquarana catesbeiana. NCBI lineage: Eukaryota > Metazoa > Chordata > Amphibia > Anura > Ranidae > Aquarana > Aquarana catesbeiana. The sequence continues at coordinate 615,237,689 of NC_133327.1, read as the reverse complement.
TTGGATACTTCGATGGAGACAAACCGGATGTGTGGAGCCTGACCTTAGTTGGAGCAACATGTAAAATATTAAACATTTGGGCTCGGCCTGGACTCGGACGGACATGGCTACCCGCTCTGGCACATTAGGATCCAGCTTCTATTTTGCAGGAGGAAAACAACCACGTAACATGGGGAAACCGAGGAGTAACACGTCAGGATCCCGATCAACCCAGGGGCTCAACTCAGCCGCAACATCCCGACGATATTCCAGACCCAGCACAGAGAAAATGCGGCCTCTTCTCAGGCTTCTGGACACGTGCCTCGATCCTCCAGTGTGAGCCTGACAAGATCATCCTGCTCCCGACACGCTAATACAGCATCACCTGCCTCACAGCCGCGCAGCCTAGCAGCTATGCATACCATCGCAGATGAAATTAGATATACCCTTGCTGCTGCAATCTCAGACCTACGCCTGGACTTCCAAGCAGTATCCACGCGCCTTGATGAAGTTGAGGAAATAGCGACCCGCCATGATGCTGACATCCAGCAGCTACATCTGATGCACACACACATCATTTCCATGAGCTACAATGCCACATTGAAGATTTGGACAACAGAGGCTGCAGAAGTAATCTAAGAATACGTGGTCTCCCTGAAATAGTGCAAACAAGTCAACTGCAACAAGCTGTTCTCACTATTTTCAATGACCTGCTTGACAGACCACATGAAACACCGATCATCATGGAAATGGTTCCATCGTGCACTTCGCACCAAGGGCAGAAACACAGACCCTCCCAGGGATGTGATCTGCTGACTAGCAAGATTTCGCCTAAAAGAGGAGATCCTATGCAGAGCCAGAAATCGCAATCGCATTATCTAAAATGGTGCAGATATTAAGCTCTACCAAGATCTCTCACACATAACTGTACAACATCGAAAGGATCTTCGCCCCCTGTTGGAACTTCTGTGCACATGTGGAATACCATACCGCTGGAAGTTCCCGTTCTGTCTATCAGCCACTCACAGTGGGCACACGGCGAACCTCCGATCACCAGAAGATATACACACCTTCTGCGTAAGCTTTGACATACCACTGGTGGATATACCCGACTGGTATGGAGACTTCAGGATGTCACCTCTACAGAGACCCAGACCTAGAGAGGACGCCAGACAAGACAGTCCCAATGTGGTAAGACATCGCAGATCACCACCACCACCAGCCTCACCTCCACCAGCAGACCAACAAGCATTTAGAGGAGGAAGTCCAACCTGCATCACCTGCTCATCATAAGGCCCGGCGCGACTTACAATACTGTGAGTTCAGTCTGAATCCAAAAACGTTCCTAACACGACTATGTATGATATCCAAGACGCATACACAAACCTTTCTCCCACACTAAGCCGAACTTAAGTTACAGATACTCCCAATCTTCAACTTGGCTATCAGAACTATAACAACACCATCGCCAAGGCTTATTCATTGCTTCTTGTTGCAACTCCGAATCCCCCTCTTAACCGTGAGAAAGCTGCGTCCAGGTAGACATCACGAACACAAAAAAAAAAAAATGAAAAAGGTACTGATCTTCAGACTAGATGAATGGCAATAAGCTACGTTCCTGGTTTACCTGCGCATCCATCTATTAGCCTTAACTACCTGCTTTCATTGTACCATTTCAAAAGCACTTAAAATTTAGTGCCTTATCCCCTTCCAGACCTATAACTACTCCTTGACAGAGGACAAATGTTCCCCCACTCCTTTTTTGCCCATATTTTTATTCTTAGCTGAAGCAATGCACAGACTAAACCAGGACCTACCTGTCAGATTGTTTGCTATCATTGACATATAGTCACTTCGGCCCCTGCATGCCCACAGCCTGACTTTGTCACGATGGGTTTATCCACAGGATAAACTCTTATGGCAACTTATTCATGCTAATTCACATCAAATATCCTAGCTTAAAATCTTATACCTATACAGTCTCCTGGGTAATAATAAATGGTTATATCCACGTAAGACTTGATGGATCATCGCACCTCTTCAATGCTTGAATATGCCCGACGCACTGCTTAAATTTAAACCCTAACCCTAATGCCATTAGGGAAAATTCTCTACCTCGACATGTATATACGCTTACATCTTGGGGGAACACTCCAAACCCCCTAGCTATACATGCAAGAAATGATGCACCTATCGGCAACTATACTATTGTTAACAATGGTCAGCTTCAGGCATATTCACCCAATTGGTGATAAGGGAGAATGAAAACAAAACTAAAGCTCTCTCTTAATGAATGTAACTAGAAAAATTGAAAGCCACTGGTTGACATATCCCCAATCCGCTTTATCATTATCTTTATTTGTATGACTATGTCTATGCTCAAAATGCATAAATGGGATGCAGAGGAACAGGTGGGCCATCCATACAATACATACTATGATCACAATAAGCTTGCCAAAAGGCAGAACATGCACCCCTATCAGGGTATGCCTGAATCACATACTAGATGGCCAACCTCCTCGTCTCCTCCTAAATAATATGAATCGCTATCTTACAGCCTGACTTTGGGAAAGTTTTTTTTCCTCTGACTTACGATTAATGACTTTACAGTTTTCTTTATACCCATATATCCTGTTCATATTATTTTGGGTTACCACAACTTACCCTCCTCTTATGCCCTTCCTTGTGGCAGTCTCGGAACCTGGGAAAGCCCACAGTTGAGACTGTTCCATCTGAGGATATGATGTTTTACACTCCTGGACACCATACCCAGACACCAAAGCAGGTTACCCCACCCTATTCATCTCATAAAATTACCAAATTTTTCACCCCTCCCTCATTAGCAACTGTCCTTAGATGTGCCCCAGCCTCATACATACCTAAATCCATTTTCAACCACTTCCCCGCCCAGCCAATTCAGTCAATTCTTACTGAAAAACCTGAACATCTCCGGACTAGGTTTGTGGGTGAGGTAGCTGGTCTACCCTTACCTCCAGATTGTAATTAAAACCCTTCCATCCCCATATACCGCCCCTCTCTCTCCATGGGGCTAGTGTTCCCCACCTTTTTTTTTTCTCTTTTTTTTCACTTTTTCTCTTCTTTTTCTTTTCTTCCTCCCTTCACCCTCTCCCGTCCACCTTAATGCCAAGGGGCTCAACATACCCGAAAAATGTTCAAAACTTCTGACTTATATGCACAGCATTAATGCTGACGTTGTTTTTTTACAAGAGACACACTTTCGCTCTAACTGCATACCTAAACTATATGATCACTACTACCCGACAGTCCACCATGCTACTAATGCAGCTGCAAAATCTAAAGGTGTATCCATCTTAGTCTTCAAAAATACGCAGCTGCAAATCTCCGAATCACTGATGAGGAAGGCCGCTATCTCTTCCTCAAGAGTTCCATCCAAGGCAGACCAATAACTCCAGCCAACATCTACAGCCCCAAGAAAGCTCAAGTAGGCTTCTTTCGTAAACTTACGACCGAACTTGCTAGCTTCCATACGGGAATACTCATCCTAGGTGGAGATTATAATGTAGCGCTAAATCCGATAGAGGACACCTCCTCAGGAACTTCATACATGCCCTTTAAAGCACTTAAACAAATTAAATTACAACTACAAGAACTATTGCTACACGACACCTGATGAACCCTGCACCCAGGAGAGAGAGGTTTTAACTTTTTCTCCCCATTACACAATAGGTACTCTAGAATTGATTATATGTACCTTGCGCAGAAAGATCTCCCACACCTTACGAAAGCCTCTATAAAACCCATGTTCCTTTCCGACCACCACCGTCACAATAACCCTATCGTTCTCAAATAACTCCCGCCCCCCCCCCCTCCCCCTAAAACCTGGAGATTAGACCCTCTGAGCAATACCAAAATACAAGCAGACATTCAAAACTTCACAGAACACGACACCCTTTACGCAATGGGAAACGCACAAATGTCCCTGTAGTTAAAACGCAAGCGGTCACAGGCACAGCAAACATACCAGCAACTCTTACAGGCTCGGATGACACTGTTGGAGTTTTTAGGTCGGAAAACAAAACGCAAGTATACACTCGCCCAAAAATTATTCTACGAACAAGGCAACAAGAGCGGCAAGCTTCTGGCTAAAGCCTTGCAAGCTAAAAAAGCAGCCAATGCTGTACACACTATTCGTACCCCACAAGGCCGTATATTAGAAGCCTCCACAGACATTGCATCACGATTCAAGCTATACTACAAAAACCTATATAACTTACCCCTGGCTACACATCCACCTAATGACTCCAGATCTCGCTCAATCGTGATGCAAGATTTTCTCACACAATACTGTCCTAAACCCATTTCCCATTCCAAAGCACGTGCAATGGAAGGCCCACTCACAACAGAAAAATTCAAATCAGCTGTCAAAAAGTTTAAGACAGGTAAAAGCCCCGGCACAGACGGGTTCACCGAGACCTATTACAAAACATACCAGGATCTTCTAACAGAACCCTTCTTACGCGCATTCAACTCACTCATATATCGGTTATCCCAAAAACAGAAAAAATACCCCACATCAGTCACCTACTACCGCCTGATATCCCTCTTAAATATTGACATAAAAATCTTTGCCAAAATCCTTGCAAACCGTCTGCTACCGACTCTTAACTCATAGCAAAAGACTAGGTAGGATTTATCCCGGTAGGGAAGCTAGGGATAATACCGTCAAAGCATTCCAACCTACACCACTGGCTCATTTCCACTAAATAGCAAGGATTCTTTCTTTCATTAGACGCAGAGAAGGCATTTGACAGGCTGGCCTGGGACTACATGGAGGCATTACTCCACTCAATTGGTATCCGTGACCACATGTTTAATTTCATCATGTCGCTATATTCCACTCCAACCGCTAAAATGCGCATCAATGGCCACCTGTCGAATGCCTTCTATATACGAAACGGTACCTGGCAAGGTTGTCCCCTTTCCCCGATACTTTGTTCTCACACTAGAACCATTGCTACGACGCATCAGAGACAACAGTGATAAGGGATTTACAGTTAAGGATCGACCCTATAAGCTAGCCGCATTTACGGATGACATCCTTTTTCTTACAGAACCACATACTACACTCCCTACCCTATTGAAAGACTTTGAACTCTACCTATTCATATCTAATTTCAAAATAAACTTCGACAAATCCCATGCCCTCAATGTAACCCTACCCTCAACGGTAATTGCCCAATGCAAAAATAATTTTCCATGTAAATGGCAAACCGACACGATAACCTATCTAGGTATCCAACTACCCACACACCTCTCTGATATATTCTCTAAAAACTTTCTACCCATCCTGAAAAATGTGACAGAGGATGTACGCAGGTGGGATAACCCCAACTTTTCATGGTTTGGACGCACGGCCATCCTAAAAATGAACATCCTACCTCGCTTATTATGTCTTACAGACAATCCCAATTGAAATACCTACTACATTTTTTAACTCCTATAAAAAAATTTATGTGTGGCCTTCCTATGGCGCCAAGGCCATCCACGTACAGTGGGGACAGAAAGTATTCAGACCCCCTTAAATTTTTCACTCTTTGTTATATTGCAGCCATTTGCTAAAATCATTTAAGTTCATTTTTTTCCTCATGAATGTACACACAGCACCCCATATTGACAGAAAAACACAGAATTGTTGACATTTTTGCAGATTTAATAAAAAAGAAAAACTGAAATATCACATGCTCCTAAGTATTCAGACCCTTTACTGTGACACTCATATATTTAACTCAGGTGCTGTCCATTTCTTCTGATTATCCTTGAGATGGTTCTACACCTTCATTTGAGTCCAGCTGTGTTTGATTATACTGATTGGACTTGATTAGGAAAGCCACACACCTGTCTATATAAGACCTTACAGCTCACAGTGCATGTCAGAGCAAATGAGAATCATGAGGTCAAAGGAACTGCCTGAAGAGCTCAGAGGCAGAATTGTGGCAAGGCACAGATCTGGCCAAGGTTACAAAAAAATTTCTGCTGCACTTAAGGTTCCTAAGAGCACAGTGGCCTCCATAATCCTTAAATGGAAGACGTTTCGGACGACCAGAACCCTTCCTAGAGCTGGCTGTCCGGCCAAACTGAGCTATCGGGGGGAGAAGAGCCTTGGTGAGAGAAGTAAAGAAGAACCCAAAGATCACTGTGGCTGAGCTCCAGAGATGCAGTCGGGAGATGGGAGAAAGTTGTAGAAAGTCAACCATCACTGCAGCCCTCCGCCAGTCGTGGCTTTATGGCAGAGTGACCCGACGGAAGCCTCTCCTCAGTGCAAGACACATGAAAGCCCGCATAGAGTTTGCTAAAAAACACCTGAAGGACTCCAAGATGGTGAGAAATAAGATTCTCTGGTCTGATGAGACCAAGATAGAACTTTTTGGCCTTAATTCTAAGCGGTATGTGTGGAGGAAACCAGGCACTGCTCATCACCTGTCCAATACAGTCCCAGCAGTGAAGCATGGCGGTGGCAGCATCATGCTGTGGGGGTGTTTTTCAGCTGCAGGGACAGGATGACTGGTTGCAATCGAGGGAAAGATGAATGCGGCCAAGTACAGGGATATCCTGGACGAAAACCTTCTCCGGAGTGCTCTGGTCCTCAGACTGGGCCGAAGGTTTACCTTCCAACAAGACAACGACCCTAAGCACACAGCTAAAATAACGAATGAGTGGCCTCACAACAACTCCGTGACTGTTCTTGAATGGCCCAGCCAGAGCCCTGACTTAAACCCAATTGAGCATCTCTGGAGAGACCTAAAAATGGCTGTCCACCAAAGTTTACCATCCAACCTGACAGAACTGGAGAGGATCTGCAAGGAGGAATGGCAGAGGATCCCCAAATCCAGGTGTGAAATACTTGTTGCATCTTTCCCAAAAAGACTCATGGCTGTATTAGATCAAAAGGGTGCTTCTACTAAATATTGAGCAAAGGGTCTGAATACTTAGGAGCATGTGATATTTCATTTTTTTTTTTTAATAAATCTGCAAAAATGTCAACAATTCTGTGTTTTTCTGTCAATATGGGGTGCTGTGTGTACATTATGAGGAAAAAAATGAACTTAAATGATTTTAGCAAATGGCTGCAATATATCAAAGAGTGAAAAATGTAAGGAGGTCTGAATACTTTCCATTATGAACAGCTGACCCTTCCGAAACAAAAGGGAGGTGTTGGGTTACCAGACCTACGTAACTATTATCGGGCATGCCACTTATCTAGGATTGTAGACTGGTCTGTCCATCACCGCATCAAAGATTGGGTTCAGCTCGAAGACTCATTTTCTCCATTACGCCTCAGCTCTACTCCATGGTTGCAATCTCTACACATTCCATTCAACCTGAGAAATCATCTTCTCATAAGCACAACTCTCGTATGTTTTCAAGAGGTATGCAAATAATTCACACTGTCTTCAACACCAGGCCCCCTAACACCATTACAATTAAACCTGGAATTCACACCCAGAATGTCCAATGATTTTCTTTTAAATGTGGAACCCAGTACTACCACCTTTTGCACACTCATTTTTTTCAGAATGGTACGCTGCTTACACAAGACAAACTAACGCATCATTTATCCAATACCCCCCCTACCTTTTTGGACGACACGTAATTTCCAGGACACACAGCTTGCTATTTCACAACATGCTGTTTAATGAAGGGAAAGCCTGTAAAACATGGGAACGAGACCTGCAACTTGCCCTAACTCCCAAACAATGGGAACGTCTCTATGACAATGCTCACAAGGGCACAGTTAACGTTACAACACAGGAAAACAATTAGAAATTCTATTGCGGTGGTATCAAACACAAGCCCTACTTCATAAAATCAATTCATCTCTTTCTAAGCTCTGTTGGCGCTGCCAGAAAGACGTGGGCTCATGCCTCCATATCTGGTGAGACTGCCCACTAATCCAAACTTTCTGGAAAGAAGTACACACCACAATATCACAGGTGACAACTTATAACTTGGATTTCACTGCAGCACAATCTCTCCTCCACCACACCTCTATCCCCCACAAATCATATTTCAAATCTTTATCAATGCACATGATCAACGCTGCAAAACTCTGCATACAAGTTCACTGGGGTTCAACCCATACCCCTTCTCTTTCGGAATGGTTCCCTCGTATAACCAAAATCGAAAAAATGGAAGAACTCATCTCCATATCGAACAACTGCCCATCCAAATTCAAATCCACTTGGGCATGCTGGATACACTTTTGAACCACGGAGACATTTCGTCACCTTAGTGGACCCCTCTACGACATAGGACACCCCCGATACTTCTGATTCCTCACTTATACACAGTCTGACAGGATCACAAGGACCGAACACCTGGGCAAAACAACCTGCCGGAGGGATCTCCTGGTGAGTCCCCTCCCTGTCCCTACTATACCCCGATCCGTCTCTTCCCCCCACTTTTTTTTTCTTCTTCTTCTTCTGTCCCCCTCCCCCACCCACACATGGCAGAAACAATACTCCCTCCTGGAATATCTGATTAGGAAGAACTACATTGGCCAATGTGATAATTTTCTACCCCTAACTAATCTTTCGAAATGTTCTCCCTGATCCATCTTTGCGCATCACCCCTAGTATCCAGGAGCGTGAAACATGACACCCTCTCTCCCCTTGATTCCAGACTCCTTTTCCCCACTTCCGCCAACCCCCATTCCCACTCTAATGTTATGTTACCTCATAGCGCATCACACGATAGATGCTGGATTACCCACTAAATGTTACTTGTTTTACCATGTGTGTAATAACGGTAATTACCTCTAACCATAAGCTGTAGTTTTTTGCTGTTAATGGTATACTAAATATTATGTATAACTGTTGTAGTTACAGATAGGACCTTCTACTCTCTCTGACTAACTTTTGTACGGAAATAACTCAAACTTCAATAAAATGTTTCTTGGAAAAAATAAAATAAAATATTAAACATTGAGTCAGACCTCTATAGTTGTCCCTCTCTGCCTGGGAGTTTTTTTCCCCATTCAGTTTTTGAGTCTTATAGCACCTCTTGTTTCAATCCTATAATATAGCATAAATAAATAATCCAACAGTGAAAGTGAGAACACACAATCCATAGTCCAAATGATACAGGGGCTTAAGCAGAGATCTCTCGAACAGACTCATTGCGAAATACACTCACTGGCCACTTTATTAGGTACATCTTGCTAGTACCGGGTTGGACCCCCTTTTACCTTCAGAACTGCCTTAATTCTTGGCATAGATTTAACAAGGTGTTGGAAACATTATTCAGAGATTTTGGTCCATATTGACATGAAAGCATCATGCAGTTGCTTCAGATTTGTCGGCTGCACATCAATGATCTCTTGTTCTAACACATCCCAAAGGTGCTCTATTGGATTGAGATCTGGTGACTGTGGAGGCCATTGGAGTACAGTGAACTCATTGTCATGTTCAAGAAACCAGTGGTGAGATGATTTGAGCTTTGTGATATGGTGCATTATCCTGCTGAAAGTAGCCCTCAGAAGATGGGTACACTGTAGTCATAAAAGGGATGGACATAGTCATCAACAATACTCAGGTAGGCCATGGCATTTAAACGATGCTCCATTGGTACTAAGGACCCAAAGTGTGCCAAGAAAATAACGCTTACACCATTACACCACCACCATCCTGAACCATTGATACAAGGCAGGGTGGATCCATGATTTCATGTTGTTTTCTCCAAACTCTGACCCTACCATTTGAATGTCACAGCTAAAATCGAGACTCGTCAGACCAGGCAACGTTTTTCCAATCTTCTAGTGTCCAATTTTGGTGAACCTGTGCGAATTGTAGCCTCAATTTTCTGTTCTTAGCTGACAGGAGTTGCACCCGGTGTGGTCTTCTGCTGCTGTAGCCCATCTGCTTCAAGGTTCGATGTGTTGTGCATGCAGAAATGGTATTCTGCATAGCTTGGTTGTAACGAGCAGTTATTTGAGTTACTGTTGCCTTTCTATCATCTTAAATCAGTTTGCCCATTCTCCTCTGACCTCTGACATCAACAAGGCATTTTTGTCCATACAACTGCTGCTCACTGGATATTTTCTCTTTTTCGGACCATTCTCTGTAAACCCTGAAGATGGTTGTACGTGAAAATCCCAGTAGATCAGCAGTTTTTAAAATGCTCAGACTAGCCCGTCTGGCACCAACAACTATGCCACCTTCAAAGTCACGTAAATGCCCATTCTTCCCTATTTTGAGGCTCGGTTTGAACTTCAGCAAGTCGTGTTCACCACGTCTAGATGCTTAAATGCATTGAGTTGCTGCCATATGATTGGCTGATTAGCAATTTGTGTTACCAAGCAATTGAACAGGTGTATCTCATAAAGGGGCTGGTGAGTGTTTTTGAAATTGCCAGTTTGTTTAATCTGCTTCTTACCCGAAACTGAAAAGTCAGAATCATGTGGATTGACCCTAAATATTTTTTAAAAATTAGCTGAAATGACTAAAAATGACTAGTTAACACTGTTATTAATATTGCTTGCCATCAGAGAGGTGCTAAAAAGAAAATACAATACAAGATTACGTCAACGATTGTGTACCTATTACTATTTCTTGCACTGACTTGTATTCGATGAGCCCATGCCCCAGCAAGTACAGAATAGAGAATGTGGAATGATTTTCTTTTTTTCTGGTCATCTGTGACGGAAGTGAAAGGATTGCCAGTCTAACTTCTCCACTAGGGTCCTAACAGATGCATGAGGTCACCATAAAAATAAATGTATTTTCTATAAATGGCTATAGCGATTCTAAAATAAAAAGTGTGGTTATGAGGTCCTCTTAGAATCAAGTTGGGAGTTGCAAAGAATCTACTTCAAAGGTAACGTTGTATAAAACTATGTGGTGCCTAGGAACCCCTTATACTGGATGTATTCAATTTACAGGTCTAAACTTGTCATGGCACATACCCCTGACAGTCGCTCAATGCAGTCTGCTCTATATCAGTTGCTGAGGCATCTGCCTTGCATCGTGGGTTGCTAAGAAGTGTGCCAGAGCTCTGCCTTGGAACTTATGTCAAGGTCCACTGCTGAATGTGCCTTTTAGGGGCTTACACCAAAAACCTCTAGTTGACTGGTATAAGTAATTGCTCCTTGAAAACAGTAGTAAATAAACTTGAGGGTTTGTATGACAGGTTCATTTTAAATGGCATTCCCTTATATGCTTTCAACATTACTGTGTAGTACCATATAGTCGCCAACTCATGTAACCTTAGAAAGACCTTTATCCATTTGTTGTTCAATTTGGCTTTTTAGATACAGTGGTGTATAAAGAGTACCATCCTGTATGGCCACACTGTGATACCAGGTTTTACCAGCAGATGGATACGCAACTGAAATTTTTTTTTCCAAAACATACACAGGCAGATTAGACTTAAGGCCCACCCCCTAATTTTTGATATTTTCAGTATTCCTAAACAGATTTCAGGTGTCTTCTGGCTGGTCACATGTTCAGTGGGGTTTTTCCTTCAACATCAGTGGTAGATTGCCCTCAGTGCTGCAAAGAATAGTGCTCACGTTGTGACATTTGAGCGCAATTCCCTCCAGCATTCTCCTATGAGCTGCATGATGAGGCAGCCTGGGCAAGGGGTTGTGCTCATGACAGCATGGGCTCATAGAAAGTGGGTATAATGACGTACATACCTTAAACCAGAAGAGGACTGGCAGTAAGTGGCTGGAGTAGGAAGCAGAAGGAAGCAATGGAGCGTGGAGAGGTTGATGAGTAGTGATTTTTAAAAAGTTAATTTTTATCCCAGGGGATCAAAGGACTGGGGAGATATGTAGGATGTAATCTGCTGAAACATAGGAGGAAAAAAATGTCTAGTATGCAATACATAGTAAGCAATATTGACAGTTCTTGTTTCAGAGTCTTTCAATAATAGCTTTGAAGTCTGTGATGAACATTTATAGACATAAGAGGTTCATCAGTATAAAAAAGTAATTAGTGTACACAGTAAACACATCCACATGTCCTTGTAGAAGCCTTTCACTTACTCTTAGACTGTTGTACAAATTTTGGCATTGTTCACCCTATTGTGTCTTCCTAAAAATCCATCGTTCTGAAATTCCTATTTAAGGAAGTCTGCTGGTTCAAGCTGTCATGCATGTTGAGTGCTTCACCACTTATGTTGCTGCTGTAGTTTTAATGTGGCATATTGCCTTTTTTCAAACTCATAGTTGTGTTATTGAGCTCTTCGACCACACACGCAGTATAGTCTCCAGCCACTTAAGCATGTAAACAGTCTGGCTGTCTTACAGGGTAAAAAAGAAATATATCTATATTTTTTTTCTCTCTGCTAGCATGATTAGCACATTAGAATTTTTCAGCATAGTTTGCTGTGCAACTGTGGCAACATGATTTTGGCTTGCTTAAAGCAAGTCTGGAAAAAATATAAATTTATGTCTGCTTTATAGAAAAAGTTAAAATGCCTTTCCTAATATCATTAACGGCTTAGCCTGTCCAGTAAATATTAATTCTTATCACATAAGATAGAATGACATCTTGTTAAAGTTATAATTTTAAGCTATGTTTAGTCTTCTTTTACAATTGTAAAGATAGACCAAAGAGTACTTGAATATATGATCAAACTCTTTTTTTGCCATTAAACGTGTAGAATATTTTTATTTGTAAAGTAACCTCTTATGTTACTTATTATTTTATTTTTACATGTACTCCTTCTATAGGACTACAGAGTACTTCTCTAATGGGAACTTACATAAGTAAAGACCTAATGGCCACAATGCAATTATTTGATGACACTCCCTCTTTGGTCCCCCTGTGCCCTTTAGAAGGAGGGCTTCATAAAGGCAGCCTCCATATTTTTGTTATAATTAAAGGGGCCCAAAGGGCAAAGTACTGTTGGAAAGCTTTTGTCAGAAGTTAAGTTATTATTATTATTATTATTCATAATTTACCGTATTTATCGGCCTATAACACACACCTTCATTTTAAGAGGGAAGTTTCAGGGAAAAAAATTTTTTTTTTAAATAAACAGCTTTGAATTAAAATAAGGGTCAATGCCCATCAGTACAGCCTGATTAGTGCCCATCTGCAGCCACCCTATCTCCCATCAATGCAGCCTGATCAATGCCCATCTGAAGTCTCAATGCAGCCTGATCAATGCCCATCTGCAGCTCATCTCCCATCAATGCAGTCTGATCAATGCCCATCTGCAGCCCATCAATGCAGCCTGATCAATGCCCATCTGAAGCCTCAATGCAGCCTGATCAATGCCCATCTGCAGCTCATCTCCCATCAATGCAGCCTGATTAATGCCCATTTTTAGCCTCAATGCTCATCTGCAGCCTCACCATCTCTCATCAATGCAGCCCGAACAGTGCAGAAGATCACAGAGCCGCCATCTACTGTTCACTCGCCTCTCACTCGGCTCTGTCGGCAGTCACACACACAATCCTGCCTCCGCCATCGGCATTGGACCAGCTCCTGTGATAGACAGAACACTGAACCAATGCCATTGGCGGAGGCGGGACTATGTGTGTGTGATGTGAAAGCCGAGTAAACAGGAGACGACGGCTCAGTGAATTCCAGCGGCGCTCGTCCCCCTCCTTCCCCTTCGAGGTACACTATCGGTGTATAACACACACCCGTGATTTACCCCCTATTTTCGGGGGGAAAAGGGGTGTGCTGTACGCCGATACGGTATATAGCTCCAATAGTTTGTGGAGTGTTTTACAACATGATGTTACAATACAACTCAATACAGTTGCAATACAATTCAATACAGGAGGAATCAGAGGACCCTGCTTGTTAGCAATTAAAGTGTCACTAAACCCACATCATAAAAAACTATCAATAAATGCTGTATTACATGCTACCCATACTCACTCAGTCACTATGAGATTCACATTCTGTATTCTGCAAAAAACACTGGTTAATGCTGCTGTTTTCTATCTCCACCTTCTGTCCATGTCTGCAATCCAGCTAGTGATTTTGCAGCTAGTTGCAACTCTGCACATGCTCAGTTTTCAGTGAGCTTCTGTGCTGGGCATTTCCTACCTGTAACATCTGAGCAGCCTTTATGACTATAGAGTCACACATGTGGATGTATACACAGTGGTAAATGACAGCACACTCCCTCCCTCCTCCTCCATGCCCACTAACCAGCTAAACACAATGGTGGCAGGATATTACATATAGATTATTTGAGGAATCACCTTCCTCGTATTCTGGTACAAATATTTTTTTATTCAAGTTTTAGGAGAATAGCAATGAAGCATCCAATCCGCGCATGCAGGGGCTTGGAATGACAACAGAAAACAAAAGAGAGCTTTGTGTATTATCAGCCAAAAGGGAACAATATAATTTTTTTTTTTTTTTTTAAGGAGCACAAACAGTTGAACAAGGTCTAGGAAGATCCATAAGGATATCGTTATCAATCTTGGACAGGCTAATTCCATGAGAGTGATGAAATAGAGGTTGCACTCTCAAAGAGCATAAAAAAGAATCAAGAAGAACAAAAGAGGGGGCAAAATCCCAGGAGGAGACAGACAGAAAAGAAGAACAAAGAGAAGAAAAAAAAGGGGGGGGGGGGGAGCCAGTAGAGGAGAAAAGAGATTGAGGAGGGACAGGAGGGATATTGACTCAGGGTCATCAGGTGGGCTGGCATGGGCATCCAATACCAGCCTTAGGAAGAGGGGGGGGCATATTGAAGCAGAGGTTCCCAAATCTTTAGGAATGCTAGACATCTGCTCATTAAGCAATAAGACAGTCATATGGTCTCTGAGACCCCTGAAAAGGAACCGTAGGCTTCCTACAGGCCTGGGCAATTGTTCTTTTGGCCGACAAAAATAAGTAGCTTGCCAGCTATTGCTGACGGACATAGAGGCCTGGTATAGGGCAGTGCAGTAGGGCTAATTTATCATCCTTCCTGATACTTAAATGAAATAGAATATGTAACGTCTGTCAAACGCATCCACCAAAAGTCCACCATATATGTAAGACATCCCCGCGATAGCCACAGCCCCGGAAGCAGCTAGAACTAGGGTTGACATGGGAATTACAAACCGGGACCCAATACCACCGCAGGAGCACTTTATATGCCACACGGGTAGCAGTGCTGAATGTAGCTTTGCTACAGAGGACCAAGCCATGCTCCAGTCTGCTATGTCAATCTCGGATGCCAAGTCCTGTTCCCACTGAGAAAGATATGAGAGGGAGGTAGGGGATGTTCTGCAATTCAAAGAAGCATAGAGGGTGGAGATAAGACCAGGCAAACCCGGGGAGTGTTGGCATGTATTTAAAGGCCGTTTTCAGCGTATGCTGCATTTCAAAGGGCTAAGAGTGTAAGAGTGGGAGGGTGCAGTTTATGAGGGAGCCAAAGGAGAGCTTGAAGGGGAAGGGGCATGCAATTGGTGAGCTCCAGAAGTGCCCACAGGGGAATGTCTGTTGAGGCACAAAGCAGAGACAGTTGAGATATCTGAGCCACTAAGTAGTATTTAGTGATGTTTGGGACACCTAACCCACCTTGTAGTCTGTGCGTAAAAAGAGTAGCTCTGGGGACGTTAGGGCGCTTATTAGCTCATATAAAATGCAGTTCTATTATGCACTAAATGTAGATAATGTGTAGGGACCCATATACGAAGAGTGCAGAAGCAGTACAGGATCTTGGGCAAAATTGTAATTTTGACCAAGAATTAATTACAGAATTAATACGGCCAATCCAGGACAAGTATGGGCACTCCCATGAGTCTATAAGCATGGACAGAGAGCAAAGTAGTGGGTAATAATTGGCATAAAATAGGGAAGAGTAATTGAAGGTCAGTCTGATACCCAAAGATTTGATGGAGGATGCCCAGCGGTAGGAAAATGGGATTGTAGATACGTAATTAGGTCAGGAGGTAGGGTAATGTTAAGTGCTTTCATCTTGTCCAAATTAATGTGGAGACCAGAAATAGCTGAGAAACAGGATATTACTTTCTGTAGGTCAGGAAGAGTGGTGAGGGGGTTAGTTAAAGTTAGAAGTGCATTATCTGCACAGAGGCTTAACTTGTAGTCGTGGCCCGCATAGGGAATTCCTGCTCTGGTCCCTACAAAGAGCGATTGCTTGGGGTTTGAGAGCTTCATGTTCTGGTCCCTACAAAGAGCGATTGCTTGGGGTTCGAGAGCTAAGATAAATATGTCCGGGAAAAGGGGGCAGCCATGTCTAGTGCCCCTATGACTAGAAAAGGGGGCTGAAAAATAATCAGCGTATTTGACAGAGGCCGATGGGACTGAGTACAGGGCCCTAAGCCAGGTCAGTAGAGCCTCTACAAAACCCCAGCGACTGAAAACAAATTGCAAATACTCCCATGACAGGAATCAAATGCCCAATAAATGTCTAGCCAGGGATTTTCCAAGTCCTCATTGAAAAGAGAAATAGGCATGCAGCTCAGAAGTAGGGATGAGCTTCGAACATCGGCTGCTCGCCAGTTCGCCGAACAGCGAACAATTTGAGGTGTTCGCGGCAAATTCGAATGCCGCGGAACACCCTTTAAAAGTCTATGGGAGAAATCAAAAGTGCTAATTTTAAAGGCTTATATGCATGGTATTGTCATAAAAAGTGTTTGGGGACCTGGGTCCTGCCCCAGGGGACATGGATCAATGCAAAAAAAAAGTTTTAAAAACGTCCGTTTTTTCGGGAGCAGTCATTTTAATAATAAAAGTGTAATATCCCTTTAAATTCTGTACCTGGGGGGTGTCTATAGTATGCCTGTAAAGGGGCGCATGTTTCCCGTGTTTAGAACAGTCTGACAGCAAAATGACATTTCAAAGGAAAAAAAGTCATTTTAAAACTACTCGCGGCTATTAATGAATTGCCGGTCCGACAATACACATAAAAGTTCATTGATAAAAATGGCATGGGAATTCCCTACAGGGGAACCCCGAACCAAAATTTAAATAAAAAAGACGTGGAGGTTCCCCTAAATTCCATACCAGGCCCTTCAGGTCTGGTATGGATATTAAGGGGAACCCCAGACAAAATTTAAAAAAAAATGGCGTGGGGTCCCCCTCAAAATCCATACCTGACCCTTATCCGAGCACGCAACCTGGCAGGCCGCAGGAAAAGAGGGGGGGACGAGAGAGCGCCCCCCACTCCTGAACTATACCAGGCCATATGCCCTCAACATTGGGAGGGTGCTTTGGGGTAGCCCCCAAAACACCTTGTCCCCATGTTGATGGGGACAAGGGCCTCATCCCCACAACCCTTGCCCGGTGGTTGCGGGGGTCTGTGGGCGGGGGCTTATCGGAATCTGGAAGCCCCTTTTAACAAGGGGACCCCCAGATCCCGGCACTCCCCCCTGTGTGAAATGGTAAGGGTTTTGTACCCCTACCATTTCACAAAAAAACTGTCAAAAATGTTAAAAATGACAAGAGACAGTTTTTGACAATTCCTTTATTTAAATGCTTCTTCTTTCTTCTATCTTCTATCTTCTATCTTCCTTCTGTTTCTTCCTCCATCTTCTTCTTCTGGTTCTTCTGGTTCTTCCTCTGGTGTTCTCGTCCGGCATCTTCCTCCGCTGCGTCTTCTTATCTTCTTCTCCTCGCATCCATGATGGCATGGAGGGAGGCTCCCGCTGTGTGACGCTTCTCTCTTCATCTTTTTCTCTTCATCTTTTTCTCTTCATCTTCTTGTCTTCATCTTCTTGTCTTCATCTTCTTTTCGGGCCACTCCGCATCCATGATGGCATGGAGGGAGGCTCCTGCTGTGTGACGCTTCTCCTCTTCTGAAAAAACAGACGTTTTTAAAACTTTTTTTTGCATTGATCCATGTCCCCTGGGGCAGGACCCAGGTCCCCAAACACTTTTTATGACAATAACTTGCATATAAGCCTTTAAAATTAGCACTTTTGATTATTCATGTTTGTGTCCCATAGACTTTAACGGTGTTCATGTGTTCGAACAAATTTTTTGCCTGTTCGCAAGTTCTGGTGCGAACCGAACAGGGGGGGTGTTCGGCTCATCCCTACTCAGAAGCATCATCCGTTGATTTGGGGATCATAGCTATATGAGCTCTGAGAGAGTCTGGTGAAGGAGAGGATCCCTGTTTCAACACATTGAAGTAATTGGTCAGGGAAGGGGGTCAAACTTCTTATAATACAAACCAAAAAACCCGTCTGGGCCAGGGGCAGTGGAGGGCTTCAATGATTTTTAACGCCTGGAGAACTTCCGTTTCAGAGATGCAGGCATTGAGAGACTCGCTGGCAGCATCAAATAGGGCAGAAAGATTTGAGGGCATAAAATCATTTCTCAGGTTGGTCCAGGGCAAATGGCACCTCCCTCTAATTCTAAGACACAGGCTGGAGGGGCGTGACACAGCCTGTGACTGGCAGAAATCCACCACACCATGTTATCTCCACAAAATAATAAAGATTTGGTTTCGAATATATATTTGTATGCCGATTTAAAACAGTTTATTGATATAAT
Source organism: Aquarana catesbeiana (assembly GCF_042186555.1). Classification (NCBI taxonomy): domain Eukaryota; kingdom Metazoa; phylum Chordata; class Amphibia; order Anura; family Ranidae; genus Aquarana; species Aquarana catesbeiana. The sequence goes on along the minus strand of NC_133327.1, from coordinate 615,219,255 downwards.
TTATTATTACTCTGTATTCCAAAGGCTGTTTTTTTTTTTTTTTTTAACCTGTGACCAGCGGCAGAGGACTAGAAGCTCCTCCTGCTTATGTTTCCCTGCAGACAGGCTAGGAAAGAACTGGGTCATGTGACAGCTGTATATCTGTTAGGAAAAGTAAAAAATAATGCGTTTTTTTAAAAATTGTCGCTTTTTTTGTTTATAGCGCAAAAAATAAAAACCGCAGAGGTGATCAAATACCACCAAAAGAAAGCTCTATTTGTGGGAAAAAAGGACGTTAATTTTGTTTGGGATCCACGTTGCATGACCGTGCAATTGTCAGTTAAAGCGACGCAGTGCCGAATCACAAAAAGTGCTCTGGTCAGGAAGGGGGTAAATTCTTCCGGGGCTGAAGTGGTTAAAATCCATATTTTTTGCTAGAAAATTACTTAGAACCCCCAAACATTATATATATTTTTTAGCAGAGAATCTAGAGAATAAAATGGCGATTGTTGCAATATTTTATGTCACACGGTATTTGTGCAGCGGTGTTTAAACGCAACTTTTTGGGAAAAGGGACACTTTCATGAATTTTAAAAAAACGAAACGGTAAAGTTAGCCCAATTTTTTTGTATAATGTGAAAGATGACGTTACGCCAAGTAAATAGATACCAAACATGTCACGCTTTATAAGTGCTCACACTCATGGAATGGCGACAAACTACGGTACCTAAAAATCTCCATAGGCGACGCTTTAAAAATTTTTTTACGGTTACCAGATTACAGTTACAGAGGAGTTCTAGTGCTAGAATTATTGCTCTTGCTCTGACGATCGCTTTGAACACCATTTACATATGCGGGCACGACTTCCGTATGCGTTTTCTTTGCTGCGCGAGCTCGCTGGGACGGGCGTTTTAAATTTTTTTTTTTCCTTATTTATTTTTATATTATTAAATTGTGCTTAAAAAAAAAACAAAAATCGATCACTTTTATTGCTGTCACAAGGAATGTAAACATCCCTTATGACAGTAATAGGTGGTAACAGGTACTCTTTACGGAGGGATCGGGGGTCTAAAAGACCACCAATCCCTCCTTTGCACTTCAAAGTATTCAGACTGCCGAAAACTGCGATTCTGATTACTGTATATTTTTTTTAAATCCTGCGACATTGGCACCCGAGTAAACCGGAAGTGACGTTGTGACGTCGCTTCCTTGTTTACATTCAGGAGACTGGAACAAAGCCGTTGCTAGATGCCGGAAGTGCCGGATCGCGGATCCGGTCCCCCGATGGGACGGGAGGCCCGGTCAGAGTGGCGGGAGGGATGTCCCCTCCCGCTCCTCCGGGATAACAATTGAGCGGCTTTTAGCCGCATCGGTTGTTATCCCTGGAAAGCCGATCGCCCGCTCTAAAAAAACGGTACCGGGATGATGCCTGGAGCTGCGGGCATCATCCTGGTATAACCTCCGAAAGCCGAGGCTGCATATATGCGTACGCTCGCCGTGAAGGGGTTAAACATTATTATAGAGGATTTATAGAGCGCCAACAGTTTGTGCAGTGCTTTACAAAATGAAGGCAGACAATAAAACGATAGTTACAATACAATTTGGTACAAGAGGAATCAGTGGGGCCCTACTTGCTGGAGCTTACAATCTAAGAGGGAGGGTCAAGTGATACAAAAGGTATTAACTGTGGGAGATGAGCTGATGGAGAAAGTAAAAACACAGTGTATTAGTTAGAAGCAGGATATGCTTCTTTAAAGAGAAGTGCTTTCAGGCATTGTCTAAAGATGGATAGATTAGGAGATAGTAGGACAAATTGTGGTTGGGAGTTCCAAAGGATGGGAGAAGCTCGGGAGAAGTCCTGGAAGTGAGCATGGGAGGAGGTGACAAGGGAGCCATAGAGCAGGAGGTCTTGGGAGGACCGGAGAGAGCAGTTTGATATTTTGAGACCAGGTTAGTGATGTCAACCGGGGGCAGAATACATACGGCTTAATTCATAGAGCTTTTACTCAATGATAAGGATCTTTATCTTTTGCCATTTGAATGTAATTTTCAAATCTCATTGGCTAAATTATTATTATTTTTTTTAATAAGTGTCCTTATCCTGTTGAGTTAAATTAATAAATTGAAGCCTATAATAAGCAATCAGAAATCCTCTTACTCTTGAACTGTTGATAGCTGGTTACTACGGGTAACTGAATAACATTTTAGTATATGCTAAGACCTAGAAGTTTATATGTTCAGTGACAAATCTGGCAAAATGAAGTCTGGTTAAATGTTTTATCTTTTTCCTGGTTACCTTTTACCTCACTAATTCTACTGACGAAGCAAGAAAACATTGCTTGCTTGGAAGATGAATGCAGAATCAAAGACATTCTGGTTTGAATAACTCCAGCCCGACTAACATTCTGGAGCTTTCCTCTTCTTTTATTGCATTGTCTTGTTGACAATGAGCGTACTGTACATTTGGCTATCAGTGCTGGCAGCTTTCAAAGGAATTGTAGGTTCTGCATGAAGCAAGTCGACCTTGAGCGTCTTCTCCAATGCCATCATGCAGCAGGCGTTGAGTGATGTCTTTGGATGGATTTCTTGGCAAAAAAAATGTATTTCTCTTGCAAAAGTCATTTAGGGTCAAGAAAGTTGAAAACAATCTGTGTTTTGTTGATATTTTTAAATCATTTTAATATATCTTTATTGTTAAAGGGTTAGTCTACCAAAAACTGGTATCTTTTTTATTTTTCTCAGGAGAGAAAATACTGGTGGGCTGAATCGTGAGCTTTTTTTTCCATGTGTGTCTATATAGTGTGTCCCCAGTGTGTGTGTATATATATGTGTATATATATATATATATATATATATATATACACACATACATATGTACAGAGGTCCTCTATACCTGAAACTGAATATTGACTGACTGTTCACATGCATATTTGGTAAATCTGTTTGTCACCACTGTTTCAACTCCATCTGTAGCCATGCTCACATTATTTCAATGTTTATTTAGCTATTAAGTCTTACCTAAATTATGGGTTCCCTTATCTTTACAATTTTGGCCTTTTAGTCCCCTTGCAGTTTGTTTGTGGTGTGAAAGTTTTGCTTTGCTAGCTGTGTTCCTAATATCCCCGCCTAATTGATTAATTGCCAGATTCTATTCACACCCAAAGCAATATAAATACAAGGCCTTCTTTGCGGGGGAACACATACAGGGGGCTGCACATACAGGGGGTTCTTCCAAAGAAGTGGGGTTCTTAAAATAAGTGGCACTTCTGCTCTTGCACTTCAGCGATTTTGCACAAAGCAAACCACAACAGACTGCAGATGACCTCAATTCCAAATTAGCTCACCTTCCTCTCTGAAACATGCACTCTTTACCTCTCCTCCTCTTCACAATTGCAGCCTCTCTCCTTAAAACTGTCTTTTCTTCACCCCTCTGCTCCACCCCACAATCTGTACATATCACCCTCACTTCTCCCCTCCCCCTATTACTGCACCTATCACCTCTTTCTAACTCTAAGCCCACTTGCTAACAAACCCCCCAGGATACTGAAGCATGTCCCCTCATACAAATCATATTCTCATATTACCTCCCTTACACTTCTGCTTCTCCTAACCGCTGGAGATATTTCCCCAAACCCTGGGCCTTCCTTATTTAACTGTGCCCAACACACCCATCACCATCACCCTACACCCCCTGGCAGTAGTCGCAACCTACGCAATTTAGTCTACATTCCTCTTCTTCCCAACGCCAGCCTCCCTCTCTCCTGCGCCCTCTGGAATGCCCGCTCTGTCTGCAACAAACTCACTGCTGTTCATGACCTCTTTGTCACTAATTCCTTTAATCTACTTGCTCTCACCGAAACCTGGCTCCACGAATATGACACCCCTTCTCCTGCTTCCCTATCCCAGGGTGGCCTTCACTGGACTCACTCCCCTAGGCCTAATGGACACAAGGGAGGTGGAGTGGGATTCCTCCTATCCCCCCAGAGCACCTTCCAGGTTATTCACTCTCCTCCCTCATTTTCCCTGTCATCATTCGAAGCCCACTGTATATGTCTATTCTCTCCTACTTCCCTAAGAATTGTTGTGATCTACCAGCCCCCTGGACCATTATCGACTTTCCTTGATGAGTTTTCTGCCTGGCTACCCTACTTTCTCTCTTCAGAAATTCCCACAATCCTTCTCAGTGATTTCAACATCCCTGCTAATACAAACACTCCTGCTACTTCTAAACGTCTAACCTCTTCATTTGACCTGAAGCAATGGGTACAGGCTTCTACTCACTTTGATGGCAACACCCTTGACCTTGTTTTCTCCTACCTATGCACTCCATGCAACTTCTCAAACAATCCTTTTCCTCTCTCCGACCATCACCTTATTAGTTTCTCTCTCCCCCCTCCACCACCTTTCCCTCCAATCGCCTAACCGTCACCTGTAGAAATGTTCGCAACTTCAACTCCTCTCTCCTCTATTCTGCTACTGATCACCTCTATGACAAAATCTCTCCCCTGTCCTGCCCCAACCAAGCCACGTCCATCTACAATAAATCCCTGTCCTCCACCCTGGACAAGCTCGCTCCCCTCACTACACGTAGAATCGGGCCTCGACCCCTACAACCCTGGCAAACAGATGACACTAAAATTCTCAAAAAACGTAGTCGCGCTCTTGACTGTCTGTGGCACAAGACTAAGTCTCTCAAGGACTTCAACCAATACAAATCTGCCCTCCAAAAATACTATTCTTTCCTCCACACTGCCAAGCAAACCTATTTTACATCTCTTATTAACACCTTCTCATCCAGTCCCCGTAAACTCTTCTCTACCTTCAACTCTCTACTTTGTCCTCCACCTCCTCCACCCACTGACTTACTCATTGCCCAGCAGATCGTTAATCACTTCAAAAACAAGATTGATACAATCCGTGATGAAATCTCCACTCTACAGGTATCTCCCACAGCTAAGACCCCATATCAGCAGGTACAACTGACACTCCCCCTATTCAAATCTGCTACTACAGACGAAGTTGCTAAACTCCTTTCTATCGCCCACCTAACCACCTGTCCCCTGGACCCTATTCCCTCTCATATGCTACGGTCGGACTCTGACTCCATTCTACACTCTCTAACCCACATCTTCAATCTCTCCCTCACCTCTGGCATCTTCCCCAATGCTCTAAAACATGCACTGGTCACCCCCATACTTAAAAAAGCCATCCTTGGACCCTACCAATCTTAACAACCTACGCCCTATCTCCTTGCTTCCCTTTTCCTCTAAACTCCTTGAACGCCTGGTTTACAACCAACAGAGTGACCATCTCATTAAAAACAACCTTCTTGATTCCCTTCAATCTGGATTTCACCCTCAACACTCCAAAGAAATTGCTCTTTTAAAACTCACAAATGACCTACTAACTGCAAAAACCAACGGACACTATTCTGTACTCCTACTTCTGGATCTTTCAGCTGCCTTTTACACAGTTGACCACCCCTTCCTCCTCAAAAAACTTTACTCCCTCGGTCTCAATGACTGTGCTCTTCAGTGGCTCTCATCCTGCCTATCCCAACGCACCTTCATTGTCACATTTCTACTTCCTCCACTCCTCTTCCCTTCTCTGTCGGGGTCCCCCAAAGTTCTGTTCTTGGACCTCTTTTATTTTCAATCTACACCTCTTTCCCGAGTCAGCTGATAGCCTCTCACGGCTTTCAATATCATTTCTACGCTGACGACACACAAATCTATCTCTCCACCCCTCAACTCACTCCATCAGTCTCCTCACGCATGACTAACTTACTAACCGACATATCTGTATGGATGTCACACCACTTCCTCAAACTCAACTTGTCCAAAACCGAGCTTATATTTCCTCCCCCACGTGCCTCTTCCCCTGACTTGTCTGTCAAGAGCAATGGCACAACCATCCACCTGTCCCCACATGTCAGGGTGCTAGGTGTTATCCTGGATTCTGAACTCTCCTTTCGGCCCCACATCCAACCACTTTCCAAAGCTTGCCGCCTCAACCTCTGCAACATCTCTAAACTACGTCCCTTTCTAACCAATGAAACCACAAAGCTCCTGATTCACTCCCTGGTTATCTCTCGCCTCGACTACTGCAACTCCCGCCTCATTGGCTTACCTTTAAATAGACTATCCCCCCTTCAGTCCATCATGAATGCTGCTACCAGACTCATCCACCTTACAAACCGCTCAGTGTCTGCTACCCCTCTCTGCCAATCCCTCCATTGGCTGCCACTCGCCCAACGAATTAAATTCAAAATACTAACAATAAGTTACAAAGCCATCCACAACTCTGCCCCCAGCTACATCACTAGCCTAGTCTCAAAATATCAACCTAATCGCCCTCTCCATTCCTCCCAAGACCTCCTGCTCTCTAGCTCCCTGATCACCTCCTCCCATATCCGCCTCCAGGACTTCTCCCGAGCCTCGCCCATCCTCTGGAATTCCCTACCGCAATCTGTCAGCCTGTCTCCAAAACTATCCACTTTTAGGCGATCCCTGAAAACTTTCCTCTTCAGAGAAGCCTATCCTGCCTCCATCTAACAACTGCACTATTTTCTCCATTAGCTCATCCCCCACAGCTATTACCCTTTTGTATAACTTGACCCTCCCTCCTAGATTGTAAGCTCTAACGAGCAGGACCCTCTGATTCCTCCTGTATTGAATTGTATTGTACTTGTACTGTCTGCCTTAATGTAAAGCGCTGCATAAACTGTTGGCGCTATATAAATCCTGTATAATAATAATAATAGTATATATATATATATATATATATATATATATATATATATATATATATATATATATATATATTTATTTATATTTATTTGATCCCCTGCAGATTGTATGTTTGCTCACTTACAAAGAATTGAAGGGAAGGGCCTATAATTTTATCATAGGTGTATTTTAAATGAGACTGAATATTAACAAAAAATCCAGAATAAACATGACAAATGTTATAAATGGAATTGCAGTTCATTGAGTAAAAGAAGTATTTAAACCCCCAGCAAAAGATGACTTTGTACTTGGTGGAGAAACCCTTGTTGGCAAGCACAGAGGTAAGACATTTCTTGTAGTTGGTTACCATGTTTGAACACATCTCAGGAGGGATTTTGGTCTACTCTTCTTTACAGATCTTCTCTAAATCCTTAAGATTTCTTGGCTGTCGCTTGGCAACTCGAAGTTTCAGCTCCCTCCATAAATTTTCCATAGGATTAAGGTCTGGAGATTGGCTAGGCCACTCCATGAGCTTATTGTGGTTCTTCTTGAGCCATTCCTTTGTTGCCTTGGCGGTATGTTTTGGGTCATTGTCATGCTGGAAGACCTATCCACGACCATCTTCACTGTTCAGACTGAGGGAAGAAGTTTCTCATTCAAGATTTTACAATACATGGCCCCGCCCATTGGACCCTCAATTCGGCAAAGTCGGCCTGTCCCTTTAACAGAGAGACAGCCCCAAAGCATAATGTTTCCACCTCTGTGCTTGACTGTAGGGATAGTGTTCCTAGGGCCATAGTTAGCATTTTTCTTCCTCCAAGCACAGCGAGTCCAGTTAATGCCAAGGAACTCAATTTTGGTCTCATCTGACCACAGCACTTTCTCCCAATCCTTCTCTGAAGTTTGCCAATGAGCATTTAAATGATTCAGATGGGCCTGTATATGTGACTTCTTGAGGAGGGGGACCTTGTGAGTGCTGCAGGATTTCAGTCCATGGCAGCGTATTGTGTTACCAATGGTTTGTTTGGTGATGGTTGTCCCAATTGCCTTGGGATCATTCACAGGTTACTCCCGTGTAGTTCTTGACTGATCCCTCACTTTTCAAATGATCATCCTTACCCCATGAGGCAGAAACTTGCATGGAGCTCCAGACCGAGGGCAATTAATGCCTATTTTGTGTTTCTTCTATTTGCAAATAATCGCTCCCACAGTTGTATCCTTCTCACCAAGCTTCTTGCTGGTGGTCTTATAGCCCATTGCAGGTCTACAATCTTGTCCCTGACTATCCTTTGACAGCTCTTTGGTCTTTTCCATGATGGTAAGGTTTGAATGGAAGAAAGATTCTGTGGACAGGTGTCTTTTATACACATAATGAGTTGTCATTAGGAGCACTTTCTTAAATTGACAGAACTAATCTGTGTACCACAGGAGCACAGTCTGCGGGAGCCAGAATTATGGTTGGTTGGTAGGGGATCAAATACTTATTTTACTCACTGAACTGCAACTCAATTTGTAAAATTTGTATCGTGTTTTTTCTGGATTTTTGGTTAATATTCTGTCTCCATCATTTAAAATACACCTATGATAAAAATCATAGACCCTTAAGTTCTCTGTAAATGGGCAAAGTTACAAAATCTGCAGGAGATCAAATAATTATTTTCCCCACTGTATATACAGTATAGTGCCCACCTGCCACGGTCATTAAAATTGGGTCTTGCACTTTGCTGAACTTTTTAAAACCTTTTTTACAGCAGAAATGATAAGACTTCTCCTGTTGAAGAATAATGCTGCACCTTGGCAAGGCAGGATGAATTCTGGTAGGTACAAATCCTCTATTGGCAATTGCTATCAGGATACATAACCAACACCCGCTGATACCGTACCCCACAAAACTCCATGCCATATAGCCTGATTGCTGGGGATGTGGACAGGGATCCTGCGATATGTTCCATTTCTTGTAGTCATGCCCTGCCTTGGACGCTTTGAGGACCGAAATCCACAAAATAACTTTTCTGACAGACCTATACCCAAGTCTCCAGGGTTCCTTCTACTCCATCACAATGCACTACCCATCAAGGCCTACAAAACCTCTATACTTACACTTGGTAAATGCGTCCCGCTTCTGTCATTCGACCAGGTGAAAATCCTACTCACCCTCTACAGTCCAACAATGGATTAAAGGGTGGAAAACATGGGGATGATGGAGGCTCTCACAAAGTCCATTAAAAGTACACACTCCAAATACACTGCAATATGGTTTCACTGAATTGAATACACCTGTACAGACGACTACAAATGTTTATTGTGCATCTAAAGTTGTGATCTAAAAGAGATATAATAATGATCTTAAGCTTTATGCAGGCCTTATCTCCCTGCCTAATCCACCCTTTCCCTCCTCCTTAACTCCTGACACCCCTCTTTTTTCATCCTTAAAGGGGTTGTAAACCCTCGTGGTTTTTCACCTTAATGCATTCTATACATTAAGGTGAATAACCTTCTGTAGTGCAGCAGCCCCCTAGATCCCCCCTTTTACTTACCTGAACCCGATCTTTAAAGCGATGAGAAAGGGCCCAGCCATTCCAGCTACTGTCTCAGGTCCTCATTGGACAGATTGATAGCAGCGGGAGCCATTGGCTCCCACTGCTGTCAATCAAATCCAGTGACACGGGAGCCCTTTGGTGGGGCAGAGTCCTGCTGTCTGTGTCAATGGACGTAGCAGCAAGACTCAGGAGCACACCTGCATGAGTGCCCCCTTGGAAAGCAGGTCTCTGAGGGGGCACTCGATGTGGGGAGGAGCCAGGAGCGCCGCTGAGGGACCCCAGAAGAGGAGGATCAGGGCCACTCTGTGCAAAACCCTTGCACAGAGGAGGTAAGTATAGCATGTTTGTTTACAACCCCTTTAACCCTCTTTCTAGAAGTCTCCCGCTCTTCAAGACAATCAAACTCCACTCACGACTAAGCTGTGCCTTGGTTTTTAACTGCCCTTTAACCACTTAAGGACCAGCTTCGTTTTGGAATTTAGGTGTTTACATGTTTGAAACAGTTTTTTTTGCTAGAAAATTACTTAGAACCCCCAAATATTATATATTGTTTTTTTTTTTTTCTAACACCCTAGAGAATAAACTGGCGGTCATTGCAATACTTTTTTTTCACACCGTATTTGCGCAGTGGTCTTACAAGCGCACTTTTTTTGGAATACTTTTTTGAATAAAAAAATATGACAACAGTAAAGTTAGTCCATTTTTTTTTATACTGTGAAAGATAATGTTACGCTGAGTAAATTGATACCCAACATGTCATGCTTCAAAATTGCGCCCGCTCGTGGAATGGCGTCAAACTTTTACCCTCAAAAAATCTCCATAGGCGACGTTTAAATAATTCTTCAGGTTGCATGTTTTGCGTTACAGAGGAGGTCTAGGGCTAGAATTATTGCTCTCGCTCTAACGATCTAACGATACCTCACATGTGTGGTTTGACCACCGTTCTCATATGCGGGCACTACTCACATATGCGTTCGCTTCTGCACGCGAGCTCGTCGGGACAGGACATTTTAAAAACATTTTTTTTTAATTTTTCGTATTTATTTTACATGATTTTATTTATTTTAACACTGTTTTTTTTTTTTTTTTTAAATAGTGTCAATTTATTCCTATTACAAGGAATGTAAACATCCCTTGTAGTAGAAAAAAGCATGAGATCTGGGGTCAAAAAGACCTCAGATCTCATATTTACACTAAAATGCAAAAAAAAAAAAAAAAAAAAAAAAAAAGTCATTTAAAAAAATGACATTGAAAAAAATGTGCCTTTTAAGACGTATGGGCAGAAGTGAAGTTTTGACGTCGCTTCTGCCCTGCAGTGTCATGGAGACGAGTGGGCGCCATCTTCCCCTAACTCGTCTCCATGCACAGCTAGGCAACCGACACGATCGCCTCCGCCGCTGCTGACGGCTCTGATAAGGGGCGGAGGGCACCGGATAGCAGCGGGAGGGGGGGGCCCTCTCCCGCCACCGATAAAAGTGATCTCACGGCGAATCCGCCGCAGAGACCACTTTTATCTTGTAGCCGGCCGAAAACGGGTATACCGGGGTTATGACAGCTAGCTGCTGCCATAACAACGATATCCGTCCCCAAAAAAGGGACGTACATTGGCGTGCAGCGGTCGGCAAATGGTTAAGCCCTGGTGCATTCTCTTGCCTATTTATGTTGATGTACCAAACATCATTATAGTGGTTGTAAAGACAGAGGGTTTTTTATCTTAATGCATTCTAGACATACTGGTAGGTTAATTGGATCCTGTCTAAATTGGCTCTAGTATTTGTATGTATGTGAATTAGGGACCTTAGATTGTAAGCTCGTTGAGGGCTGGGACTGATGTGAATGTATAATGTATATGTAAAGCGCTGCATAAACTGACTGTGCTATATAAGTACCTGAAATATATATTTGAAGGTAATAGAAGTTTGTAGTTTTTTCAGCCTACCAGATTTCACCTGAAACATTTAGTTTTAGACCAACTGACTGACACAATAGAACTTCTGTCGGGTTATATTAGTAATCTGTGTCCCCATTGGGGAGATTTCCCCTCACTACCTGCTGGGACAGTAAGCAATGGGAGACCTCTTTTGGAAGTATACAGGCTAAAACAGATACTTTTTTTTCAGTAAAATGTGGAACAGTTTAAAATGCTTTCAGGTTATTATTACTGTCTGTTTCCCTAGCCCAGCGACAACGCCTCTCATTTCCTGTCCTGCTTTTCATAGACCAGGAAGTAATGTAAAATCTCCCAAATTGAATCTGTCGAACTATAAAAACCTGGCAGTTTGAGCTGCATTGGGCTGTAAATTACCTCTTATTTTTTTACGTTGTATATGTTTCTATATGATTTACTCAAGCTTACATATGCTGTTGTACATATCAAAGCACAGCAATGGATTTCAAAGGAAATCCCAAGATGACAATAGCAGTAAAGGGCAAGAAGGTGTTAAGCAATGTTTCTCTTCACTTCCCATATTGAAATGAAAAAAAAAAAACAGATCCTGACAGTGGGAAGCTATGGGGTAGATAAGGGACTTGTGAAAAGTCACTTGGGACCTGAGAATGATATAGACAAGAGTTGTAATCGGGGAATTCAGAGAAAAGGAACCCTGTGTTAATAACACACTGATATTATTTGTTTAGCGATTAGAAATAAAAATAGAATTTCTATATTTTTCAGCCATGTTGGCCTCATTCATTAGAGAGTGGTGATTTAAGGAGCTTAATCTTGCTTCGTCTGACAGTTGTATTTACACTGCTTGGTAATACTAGTTCTTGTGAGTTATTGCTTGATGACTTGCTATTCTATAAAGTATTCAACAGGGAGCTCTGTAAGACATTCAACATCTAAATAACCTTTCACTAGCTGCTTGGCTGGCAAAATGTTTATCTTATTTTTATAATGTTTTGCTGTCCCAGTTATTTGTGTGGAAATTTAAAATATCATCTATACTAATTATGTACTTTATTGCTGTTTGTTATTCTCTGAATAGATTGGGTGACCTTATTCATTCTTTTTATGGAATGTTCAGTGCTTTGTGATTAGACACAAGAGAGACATACTTATAATAAACTGAAAGCATATTTTGGGCACTATGACAATGAAGATTACAAGTAATTGCAATTATAGAAGACATTGGTGCCAGGTTTTTGGCTTCTGCCATGATCAGATGGCTCCCATTTCATACTCCAATCTGGTTACGAAATAAGCATTTGAGTGCAATCACACTTACCTTTAGTAGAATGTATCAGCAACTCTATTTGAATTCTTCTTCCCTATGTACACTATATTGTCCAAAGTATTGGGACACCTCCCTTTACTTGGATGTGAACTTTACCCACTTAAAGAGCGCCTACCGCAGATATACTGGAGCAGGGCTACTGGAGGAGGGTGGCTCTATTGCACGAAATGCTATTTCATGCAATAGACAGAGGGGGAGCCAATAAGCGGGTCGGGCGGACCCGATGTCTGCCGGCCACCCGCGATCGCTCCCCAGAGAGGCAGAACGGCGATCTACCTATATAAATAAGGCAGATCGCCATTCTGACAGGGAAGAAGATAAAGATCTTGTGTTTCTGCTAAACAGGAACATCGATCTTTGTCTTCATCGAGTCAGACCATCCCCCACACACCAAGCACACTAGGGGCACACTTAACCCTTTGAATGCCCCTGATGTTAACCCCTTCCCTGCCAGTGTCATTAGTGAAGCAAATTGTTAGCACTGATCCCTGTATTAATGTCACTGGTTCCCAAAAAAGTGTCAAAAGTGTCAGTTAGGTGTCCAATTTGTCTGCCGCAATGTCGCAGTCCCACTAAACATCGCTGATCGCCGCCATTACTAGTAAAAAAATAATAAAAATAAGAATGCTATAAATATATCCCATAGTTTGTAGACGCTATAACTTTTGCACAAACCAATCAATATATGCTTTTTGTAATTTTATTTTACCCAAAATATGTAGCAGAATACATATTGGCCAAAAATAAATTGGATGTGTTTTATAGCAGAAAGTATAAAATATTGTTTTTTTGTTTTTTTTTCAAAATTGTAGCTCTTTTTTTTTGTTTATAGCGCAAAAAATAAACACAGCTTTAAGGTTTTCCATGATTCTTTCAATTATTCATTTATACTCATAAAATAATAAAAAAAAAAAAATGAGGATTGAAATGTGGCCTGCCACTCCTCCTCACCGAGACTTGATCTGGAGAAGATCTGAACAAGGACCAAACAAAAACAATCTTTGCTTACATAAACCAATAGGAGTGCCCTTCCCCTGTACTGTTTATACTTATACTTTCTTTTCCCTTCACTATCACTCATGGTAAGTAAACGAAGAAGCCCTACATAAGCTCCAAGTCATTCTGGGTGGAAATTACAGGGCTCTCCCTGCCATCAAGTGAGTGCACTGGGGCCTAGTAATTGGCCACTTAGGCATCCAGTGCCTCACTGTGGGAGAAAGAAGAACATTCTCTACATGCCTTTACTCCAACCTAATGAAGCATCAGGGGAGCAAAGGGAAGGTGTTTACTTGCAGAGGAGGGAGAAAGCAAGACTTTAAAAATGTCTTGCAGATACTACTATTCAACTGCAGTATGAACAATTTACAGTAAGCTTAGTACAATTCCAGCAGCCACTCATTGTGGACATTTAGGGATTCATACCTGTACATCAGTGCTGTCAAATTGGCAAAGCAAGTGAAAGGCGAGGTAAAGAATTAGCAAATTGATGAAGCATGAGAAGTTATCAGTAAAAATGTATAGGGATAGAAGACTACACAGCAGGGGCGGACTGACCATTTGGCCACTCGGGCACTGCCCGAGGGCCCTGGGCCACTAGGGGGCCCCATCAGGGTTGCCAGCCTCAGTAAAACCAGGGACAGTATGTAAAAAATCTGTTTTATTTTTTTACATCTGTCTCTGAAATGTCCCTTACCGACATCCTTTTGGTCTAAAAATCCCGAGATTATAGCTGCCCCACCTCTCCAGTACCTTCTCAGCCAATAGAAACATCTCTGTGTATACTGTGTGTACATGTATGTGTATACTGTGTGTGTGTGTGTGTTTGTGTATACTGTGTGGCCCCATAATCTCCGATTGCCTGGGGGCCCCATAATCTCCTATTGCCCGGGGGCCCCATGAGTTGTCAGTCCGCCCCTGCTACACAGCAGATTATTTGGAAGAAAATGTTGAAATATGAAAAGGCAGAACTTGGACTAAAAGTGGAACTTTAGTCAGAAAATTGAGTTCTGCTGGATCACTTTAGGCTGGCCTCTTTTGCAGGTATAGCTACAGTATCTCACAGAAGTGAGTACACCCCTCGCATTTTTGTAAATATTTTATTATATCTTTTCATGTGACAACACTGAAGAAATTACACTATGCTACAATGTAAAGTAGTGAGTGTACAGCTTGTATAACAGTGTAAATTTGCTGTCCCCTCAAAATAACTCAACACACAGCCATTAATGTCTAAACCGCTGGCAACAAAAGTGAGTACACCCCTAAGTAAAAATATCCAAATTGGGCCCAAAGTGTCAATATTTTGTGTGACCACCATTATTTTCCAGCACTGCCTTAACCCACCTGGGCATGGAGTTGCCCAGAGCTTCACAGGTTGCCATTGTAGTCCTCTCCCAATTCTCCATGACAGTATCTCGGAGCTGGAGGGTTTAAGAGACCTTGCACTTCTTCACCGTCCATTTAAGGATGCCCCACAGATGCTTAATAGGGTTTAGGTCTGGAGACATACTTGGCCAGTCCATCACCTTTACCCTCAGCTTCTTTAGAAAGGCAGTGGTCATCTTGGAGGTATGTTTGGCGTCGTTATCATGTTACAATACTGCCCAGTCTCTGAAGGGAGGGGATCATGCTCTGCTTCAGTATGTCACAGTACATGTTGGCATTCATGGTTCCCTCAATGAACTGTAGCTCCACAGTGCTGGCAGCACTAATGCAGCCCCAGACCATCACACTCCCAACACCATGCTTGACTGTAGGCAAGACACACTTGTCTTTGTACTCACCTGCTTGCCGCCACACATGCTTGACACCATCTGAACCAAATAAGTTTATCTTGGTCTCATCAGACCACAGGACATGGTTCCAGTAATCCGTGTCCTTAGTCTGCTTGTCTTCAGCAAACTGTTTGCGGGCTTTCTTGTGCATCATCTTTAGAAGAGGATTCCTTCTGGGATGACAACCATGCAGACCAATTTCCAGCGCAGTGTGCGGCGTATGGTCTGAGCACTGACAGGGTGACCCCCCGCCCCTTCAACCTCTGCAGCAATGCTGGCAGCACTCGTAATTTATTTCCCAAAAACAACCTCTGGATATGACGATGAGCTCGTGCACTCAACTTCTTTAGTCGACCATGGCGAGGCCTGTTCTGAGTGGAGCCTGTGCTGTTAAACTGCTGTATGGTCTTGGCCACCGTGCTGCAGCTCAGTTTCAAGGTCTTGGCAATCTTCTTATAGCCTAGGCCATCTTTATGTAGAGCAGTTCTTTTTTTCAGATCCTTAGTTCTTTACCATGAGGTGCCATGCTGAATTTCCAGTAACCAGTATGAGAGAGTGAGAGCGATAACACCAAATTTAACACACCTGCTCCCCATTCACACATGAGACCTTGTAACACTAACGAGGCACATGACATCGGGGAGGGAAAATGGCTAATTGGGCCCAATTTGGACATTTTCACTTAGGGGTGTACTCACTTTTGTTGCCAGCGGTTTAGACATTAATGGCTGTGTTGAGTTATTTTGAGGGGACAGCAAATTTACACTGTTATACAAGCTGTACACTCACTACTTTATATTGTAGCAAAGTGTCATTTCTTCAGTGTTGTCACATGAAAAGATATAATAAAATATTTACAAAAATGTGAGGGGTGTATTCACTTTTGTGAGATATTATATTTAAAGCATCAACAGTAAGTTTCTATACTGTTTCACATTCAGTAATACACGGTCTCACCCTGCTCTGCACATGCTTAGTTGCTCCCCGTTTTTAGGCACAGCTGAACCTGCTGGCAGCCTTAACACGGAATTATCTTATCCTATCCTTCACAGCCAAAGAATCTGCTTCTGTTTGATCTGCAACTGCCATGGTGCTGCACATGTGATCGGTTATTGATGCCAGCCTTTTGACAGTTTGGTTGAGGATACAAGCAAAGCAATCCCAACTTTCAAAGAATGTAACGTTTTTTTGAAACCGTTAAAACGATGGATTTAGTTCCACTTTATGATTTATTGCTGTTCAGGGGCTCTGAGCCTCAGCAAAATGGCAGCCTATAGCAAGAAGAAACAGGAGCAATGCTTGAGGCAATTTACAGCACACACTCATTTTGGTAGCATAGTTATTACAGTGGAATTTATGTTTCTTGCTAAAGAAAATTACTTTTCATCAAGTTGTTATGGGTAAAATTCCACTTTAAGTGTAACTAAGCCCAACTATGTAACTGTTTTCCAAAGCAGGTACATTCAAGGCATGCCTTGAATGACAACTATCACACCTGCTTTTGCTCTCAAAAAAAAGTCAAGCCATCAAGTGGCTGGTGTCATAACTGATCACATGTGTAGCACCAATGCAAATGCAGAGGCTGAGATGTCTGCTTCCTTGGCTATAAGAACTACCTTTTTTCCACCGATTACTTTCAGACTTTTAGACTTCACCTGATGGTATATAAAAGCTTGAATCTGATTGGTGGCTATAGGCAGTACAGTTATCCTATTTTTTTTAATCCGGCCCCTCTCTGGAACCTGCAATGTGCCCTAATAAGTGTGGACTTATATTGCGCGACAAGTTAGCTAGTGATCAGAAACATGGCCTAGTGTGAAAAATTCTTTAAAGAATTGCCATACATGTACAGATTTGCAATCCACATTCACAAATGTATAACAGAGAATAAAAATTATAATTGAAATCATCTGCATTGCTGTCAGTTATTGAGCACAAAAAAATTAGTTTGAGCAATCAGACTTAAATCAATAAAATTCTGTCATGCCCAAACGATGCAGTAGGGTTGAAGAGCATTCTAAATTGATCGACTGGAAGATCTCTGGATCATTAGCTCAATTACAGCAGATTGTGGCTTCCTATAAATGGAAATAGTGGTATGCAGACCTCAAATCTTAGATAACAGAAAAGTGAGATAATTTGCTTGTATTTTGTGTTTAGGCTGTCTTGTGACTTCTAGGCAATGGCTGGGAGCAGAGTCTTCCTATTCAGGGATAAAAGCTTTGCCTAAAATAGTTCACCAAAGATAAGATGTGGTAAGTCTTTAGTAGCCCTATCAGCTGTGAGTGACAATGTAGACATGTTACGTCTCTTAGTTAGTTGTGAAGAACACCTAGCATGGTGACATTTTTACTGATTATACACTAACATCGCATTGCACTCAGTGATAAAAAAAAGTGGTTCTTGGTGTGCTAATCCAGACTTTTAAGGTTGTTGCCAGTGTTTTATAGCAAACAACTTTGGGTAGATTCCATGTGCCTAGGGCAATAAAGTAGGTGTAGCGCTGTGCTGATAATCTGCTCACCATGCCTTGTTTTTCTGTCACCCTTACGTATACATTTTTTTTTAGGTTCATGATGTTCTGTTTGTTTGTACAGTGTCGTTAAAGTAGAACTATAGGCAACACTTTTGTTTTCATTTTGGATAGCGCAAGGGAGGGTTATAACCCCTGTCAGATTTTTTTTCGCCATCTGTGTCCCATTACGAAGATCTACCCTCACTGCCTGTCCTATAGCCAAACAGGAAGTGATCCCTGCAAACTTCCTTTAGGGACCCCCAGGTTACTGGAACTATTATCCCCATTGGAAGAGTTCCCCTATATTACTTTTCTGGGGACAACTCAAAATTTGGGGTTTCTTTTCTTTCACTTTTAAAGCGGAGTTCCAGCCAAATTTTGAACAATATCTGTATGTATTCTCTTCCTTGCCTAGATGCTGACATGCCATTTAAAAAAAATTTAATCGCCGTAATTACCTTTTATTTTTCTATTCTTCTTTGCACTTCCTGGTTCTCCTCCCGTGGGAGTAGTTGTGTTTCTAGCCTCTCCCAGACTCCTGGGAGCTAGTCTCAGGCTTCCCAGGATGCCACTGAGCATGTGCGGGAACGAGCGGTGAATGCTGGGAGCACAGCATTCACCACATCCAGGAAATAAATGCTTGTGGGCTTCAAATGCCCACAATGAAGATGGAAACCGCTTGCAGTGAATAACATAAGTTATTCTTTCCGACGAAATCTGACACAGGCGGACATATTACACACAATATGTGAGTATGTAATGCTGAGAAGAAAAGTTTGTGAATGAACTCAAAAAAAAAAAAAACGATAGATAGGTGGACCCCCGCTTTAATGATAATGGTAAAAAAGGACAAATAGGATGAATCTCCTTAACGGGGGCACAGACAGCAGTAAAAACTGACAGGTGTTCTAATCCCTCTCCACTTCATCCAAAACTTAAAAAAAATTTGCCTTTAGTTATACTTTAAGTTCTCCTCAATACTTTTACCATTCATTGTCCACAATATATATATTTCTGATTTTTATGCCTCCGCTCACATGTTAAAATGCGTATTCCCCTTCAAAAAATAATTTTTAACCTCTTGCCGACCTGCTCACAGTAGATGTATGTTGCTGTTGCTGGTTTGGTGGCCCCCTGCTGACCCGTGCAGTGATTGGACACAGTGCATGTTTTTCAGCAGAGTTTTGTGTTCCTATTTAATGCAGCATACATTACATACATTGGACTTGTTAGGCACACGGTTAACCCCTTGATTTCCCCTTGATGTTAACCCCTTCTCTGCCAGTTCCATCAGTACAGTACTATCACTGATCACTGTATTAGTGTCATTAGTGACATCAGTGTCAGTTAGCAGTCCTCCCAGCCAGTGTCAGTTAGTGCTAGATTGCCTGCCATGCTATCACAGTCCCAAAAAACGCAGTTTGGCTTTTACCAAAGACAAGTAGCAGAATATATTTTGGCATAAATTTAAGAAATGTTATTTTACTGGATATGTTTTATAACGGTAGAAAAAAATAATGGGGGATTTTTTTCTAAATTTTTGGTATTTTTTCATTTATGTAATAAAAAATAAAAAACCCAGTGGTGATCACATCTGTTTACATCTTGCCGTACCACTCAAGAAGCCACTCTTGGCCACGACCTGGAAGTAGACAGCGACATACCAGTACATCGCTTTGCCTACAGCAGTCTCCCGTCCGCAGTACAATGCGGGCTGTCGTTAAGTGGTTACTCAAGATGACAATAGCCAGAAATGTTACGGGGGTGTTTTTCAAAGTGATTTCTCAACAAAATAAAACATGGAGACATGAATGGATGGGGAAGCTTTGAATATTAAAAATTTATTTGAATAGTGTTTTTGGTTTGTGGTGCTCAGATGCAATGAAGTAAAGATCCCTTTTAAAGAGTAACTGAACTCTGTACATTTTAGCCAAAAACAGGCAGAGGGCAAAGGACCAGTCACCAGTAGAGTTGGACAAATGGTTCGGGCTGAGGAAAGTTAAGCCCAAACATTGCCTGTTTGCCCATTCGAACACCCAAATTTGCAGGTCATCAGCTGTCAATGGGGGTCCAGGTACTGCCCTGGGGGACATATATCAATGCAAAAAAATGTTTTAAAAAAAGATTTTTACGGGATCAGTGATTTTAATGATGCTTAAAGTGCAACAATAAAAATGAAACATTCCTTTAAATATAGTGCCTGGGGAGGTCCCCTCAGTCTGCCTGTAAAGTGGGGAATCTGTACTGTGGATAGAACCTACTGCAGCAAAAATTACATTTCTAAAGAAAAAAAAAATGAGGCAAATCACATTTAAATTTCCGGCAATACAATACCATTGCCAGCATTTTTATTGTTGCACTTTAAGCATAATTAAAATCACTGTTCCTGTAAAAACAATCTTTTTAAAACATTTTTTTGCATTGGTACATGTCCCCCAGAGCAGTACTGGACCACATACCCTTTTTATGGCCAATAACTTGCATATAAGTCTTCAAAATGGGGACTTTTGATTTTTCAAATTCGGGTCCCATAGAATTTAATAGGGTTCACTGTCCGAACTTTTTCTCTGTTCGAGAGTTCTGGTGCGAACCTAACGGGGGGGTGTTTGGCCCATCTCTAGTCACCAGTATTGTCTGCGGTTTCCCTGCAGCTGATCTTTCCCCATCACTAACTTACCATGCCTTGTTCTGCATTATGTCTCTGTGTAGAGGTGGCCATTTGGTAGAGGGAGAGTTTTGCTTCCTCAGGTAAGAGCCTCCAGCAAGGAGAACAGTGAGCAGCAAAGCAGTGACATCACCAATTTTCATTATAAATTTCTTGAGACTAGCAGTCCAGGGCAGCATGGCCTTAGATTCACACTGCAGATATACAACAGGTGTGTGTAGGCACACACACTAGAAAGTGCACTGCTGGTTTTAAGAGGAATTCTAGCAAAAAGGTACATTTTCAGGGTACTACTTAGACACAAATACCATTCTTAGGTATTATTATTATACAGGATTAATATAGCGCCAACAGTTTGACAGGTATTCTCTGTAACCTAGCAAATATCCACTTTTCACAATCTTGTGGGATTTTGGAGTGAAGCCTACTATACATAGCTAGAATGTAAGCCATTCCTGCTGAATTGGGTACAATTTGAGCTGTGGGTGGCCCTGTCGGCACCACCAGGCTCCACACACTTCCAAGCATCAGGGTGAAAATTCAGAAGCAGTCACTGTTTGGGTATTCAAATAGTAAAAAAAAATACAAATTAATAGTACAGCGCTACATTTTAAATTTACAATGTTAAATAATGAATACTCACAGTGAACCGGTGCTAAATCTCTGGTGCTCACAGGGAAAATCCCTCAATCCATGCTGTTTAGCATGGATGGGAGTGATCTAATGGGCTGAACTGGAGAAATGTATACCTAGCTCAAGTTTAAATAAAAGAGAGCCAAAATGTGGGCATCGATTGCTGTGGTCTCTGTTAAGTTAGCCCATTTTGCTGTTGACATCCTTTTTTATATATTAAATGTTTATTTGTGAAACTAAGATTGGAGATTTATAATGCATATGTAAAACAACAGTTTAAAAACTTTATAAACATTAAGATGAAAGCCAAAAATTCACTCAAAATCATTTATTTTTCCCTTAAAGTGCATGTTGTAAAGTCCTGTAATATCTGTATTTGGATATTGCTGCCTTCAATTTCAGTATACTTGTTCATCTTTTATGTCTATTTTTTAACTCGGTTGTTTTGATATTATACCAAATGTCTTTGAATGAGAAACATTTGTTAAGAATACTTATCAAAACCTTTTGCATACTGTGGTTAATTATTTAAAAAAAAATCTAAAACCCAAAAATATATTCACATTTCATTCTTTGTCTGGTATTATCATCAACATTCCCTTCTCAGGATTCTTCTGCTTCATCTTGGCGTTCTCAGTATAAAATAACACCGCAAAAGCCACCGCATTAATCTTTTGTGGCAACGCCAACCTATATCTGTTGATAGTGATTCCTTGGTTGGGCTGCAATGTCATTCAAACCTGTCTGGCAGATTTTAAAAGGTAAATAAATATATTAAGGAAAATGCAGCCCAATGTAATGATGATCATACAAGTGCTGAAATCCCTGGATGCAATATTATATGTCCTTTCTGAACACTAAAATGTGCTGTGTTGGTATATGCAGGATCAGCCATTCACAGGCCTCCACGCATGCTTCAGGCATATTAATGGCATGTGTTTCTCTCCCAGAGTTCATAAATCTCATTTTTTTTAGAAACATCTTGGTCTCTTGTTAGCCGCTTCATTTTAGCTCTAAAGCAGGCAAGGCAAACTTGCAGCCCACAGACACCTTCTGTGTGGCCCCCTGAAATTCTCTGCTGTCACTGAAATTTTTCTTTGCTCATTGAAGGTGATAGGAGACGGAGAGGCTGTCGCTCCAGGCAGAGTGACAGTCAGAGGCATCTCCCAGGTAGTGGGCTGGCAGAAGATGCATAACATCTGGGGCTCTTAAGTGACAGTAGAGGGGCCTATAGCAAAGCGTAAAGAGGCTCTCTAAAGGCAAGGAGATACGAGAATGACACATAGATGGTTAGCAGGCAGGGAGAAACTGGAGTGGCTGCAGGACTGTCCGAATGTGGTAGCAACAGCAGCATTGAGGTTGGCACAGAAGAAGGTGGTGGGCCACCTCAGCAGATTCCAACCTTAAAGCTTCCTTAGCCGGTTTAGTAAAAGTTTATTAAATATGTTTTAATATCCATTAATATCTGTCAAAGTGTGGCCCATATAATAAGGTGCCATTTCTTTTAAGGCCTATCCTTGGGCTTAAGCTTGACATGCCTACTTTAAAGGCATATATCTTTGCCACCTGTGAACATTATTTTTGCAGGCGTGTTATGTATAAGCAAACATATGTAGAGAAAGGCGCTTCTAAGTGTAGTAAGTCAGCGATTTTATTGGAAAGCATTGGTTAAAAACACTTACAGGATATTGAAGCAAATAGGCTCATCAATCTATGGGGGGCTCCTGGGATGGTATTTCCTGTCCCTGTGCTGACCAACAGCTGCAGACATGAGGGGCTTGAAAGAGCAAGGTGACCGCCACACTTCCGAAACCACGGTGGACCACAAGGGGCGGAAGTGACATCAGCAAGGGGGCGGTGACGCATTTTGGAGCATGCTCAGAAGCTGCTTCTTCAAAACCTATGCCCCAGTGTAATGAGCCGACTTTTGAATGGAAGGGGGTCGGGGGCAGGTGTTATGTATAAGCAGCACCTATCAAGAAGTTGGCTCTTTCTGTGATGGTAGAGTTAG
Organism: Aquarana catesbeiana; assembly: GCF_042186555.1. Classification (NCBI taxonomy): domain Eukaryota; kingdom Metazoa; phylum Chordata; class Amphibia; order Anura; family Ranidae; genus Aquarana; species Aquarana catesbeiana. The sequence continues at coordinate 615,196,174 of NC_133327.1, read as the reverse complement.
GTGCAGGAACTTTCCAGGGGGTGCATTATCTGAATCCTATCTGATTGTGCCTGTTGCCTTATACAACTCTGTTGATAGGAGAAGAGGTTCCATTCAGAGTTTATTTTATACAGTACCTCTTGACACCATAGGCCCCTTTGTGGTGTGCTTCTCCCACTAAGTCAGCTAAGCTACTCTTAGGCCTTATGCACACTAGGCATAAAACATGTTGCTTATACAGGCGTTTGACATTTTTTGACTTTGACATTTTTTCTTTCAACCTGTAGAAGCAACTCTAGGTTAGCCTATGTGCCCATGCGCATTTGGCCGTTTACAGGCATATTTGTATAGGAGCGTTTACAGGCTGAAGAGAAAACAAGTACAAGTACCTTCTTGAAATGAGCTTTTGACCAGAAAAACCATTTGACGAGCCTTGAGGCACATCAAGAATTTTTAAGTATACTGTTTTTTGTAGTATTTTGGGGAAGAATGCTTAAAAACGCAACGTGCAAAGCAAGCCTAAATGCGGGTACAGGATTCTCTATAGGAACATTTTTTCTGCTGCTTTTTTCTGCCAGCAGTTCTGGCATTTTCTTCTGCTGCCTAGTGTGCATGGACCCTTAAGCTGGTTTTGCAAGTGTTTTTTGTCAAAAATGCAAAGCAAGTAAAGACATAAAATGGTGGTTTTCGACAGTGGCCACAAAGAAATGGGTTCATAACTGTCCTGATCAAACATGATGGAAAAATCTGATGGCTTTCCAAAAAAATTGCTGTATTTTTTTTCCCCCATCTTGACCCTTTTCACCTTTCAAGTTAGTCTTTTAAAAACTTGTATTGAAGCTATCCATTTATAACGCAGTTTTGACGTCACTTCATTGCATTCTGATGGTTATTCGAACTTGTGGCTTGGTTTGTGACAAATAATTCTGGTTTATGATTAAATTGATTCATGTATGGCCAGCCTTAGTAGCAAAATAACATAATCAAACCCTAGCCATTTGGTAGACATGGAAACTGAGGGTGGGGAGGCTAAAAAACTGTTTGCCTTAGAGACCATTAGCAAATTGACAGCCTGTGCTGCTGGCAGTTCGGGACTACATGTTGCAGACCCAGGGCAGGTGAGCTGTTGGTACATAGTACATCGTTCCACTAGCAAATATGCTCAGACTGTAGAGAAGCTTTGACGAGGATCCAGTGGGATTTCACTTGCAGGCATGGCGGTATTCTGAAATAATTTTATTGTACGTGGCAATTGGACAGCAATATTCTATGTAGGCGGCTATGTGCTGCCCTAGGCCCACAGTCTTTGTTGCCTATAAAGAAACCTGACATTCCTTCTAGAGTCACTAAACCAATGTTATCCATATTTCCCATTTTAAGTTGACCCATCAGTTTTATCGAGTTCAGGAATAAAAAGGTGCACTGGTAAATGCTATTAAACAAAAAGGGTCATGTACCATGATGGACCGCGCACAGTTTTTATCTTATTTGTTGCAACCTGGTCTTTAGCTCAGCGTGTATGAACAGGCTTGCGTGCTCCAAAATACATTCTGTCTCAAGCTACTTTATTAGCAATATGAAATGCTGTAAAAACAGAAAATAGTTCCTCCATAAAAAGTCCTGCGGTGTCATTCTTGACAAAAACACTTTGGGGAACTGACATGTTTCCCATGTGAAACAGATACATTACCATCAGCTATACATCACTGAATGAAGGCTCATAAGTTAAGTTGAACGATTTGTCAGTCTATTTCCAAAGTGGCCACATTCTTTTGGTAAACTGCAGAGGCACATACTGAAAAAATCTCACGTTCGTTAACTACATGTAACAAGACTTTAAATGATTGATGGGTATCCATGATTTTAGACCTGTAAGCTGTGGTGAAAGCAAGAAGACTAATCTTTTTTTCTACATGACTGGCAAATGTATGATTGCTGGGACACATGCCCGCTACTAACTCTATAAGATGAGCATAACCTCAGGTGGGTTTTATTCATTTGATTTGGACCTACCTAGATATAATCATTTCCTGGGATCAGATGATTGCCATGCTTGCATCCTTATTATCTATTTCTGTACCCTAGAAATATGTATTTTTGGTATTCTAAAAGAGGACGCATGGCCTTGATTCACCAGAAATTTTCTGAAGGAAATTCTGTTTATGGCACTTAAGGCAATAGCCATTAAGTATAACCCAGAAAAATATCTGCACTTTGTGTCAAAGTCACCAATGAGACTGCTACAAACCCACACTATCTGAATACAGGATATGTCCAAAAATAAAGACTAATAAAAAGGTGTGCTGTTTCTTTAAGACCTCTTAAAAAGTGTTAATGTGCATTAAATGCTTAGTTCATGTTTATACAGTGCCCATGTGCAATTGCCCAATTCATATATATTGAAACGTTATTTACATAATTCTTAAAATGCTTTGTGCATATCCTAAATCCATGTATATTCATAATTTATACTTCAAAAAATGAAATAAATTAAAGTCCACCCTAATTCATTTAGTGGGGAGCAAATCAGTGCCATGAACTTAATATTATATCAGCACCTCCTTTTAAGCGACTTCACTGGTAGAGGTTGATGACACACAAGGAGGTGCTGATATAATATTAAAGTGTTACTAAACCCACAACAGTAGGGTCTCTCTCATCAAGGCCAGATAAGACACAGTGAGGGTAGTACTGCTGCACATGCTCAGTTTGGTCTCTATTGCTGGAGAGAATATTTCCTGTTCCTTTTTGAGCTTAGCTTTTCAGGTCACATGATAGTCACATCACTAATTTTAGCATGTATACAGATCCTAAATGACAGCCCAGTCCCTCCCTCCTCCATGCCCAGTAACTAAAAAAGAACATGGAGGGATGTCACATCTTGATTCATGGATGATCCGCCTCCCATAACAGCATGAGGACACAGGCTATAGTGGAAATCTCCTCCTACCTGAACACTCGGCACTCAGGCAGACCCTGCAGTTTATCACGTGACTGTGGTATACAGATCAGTCAAAAAGTTATATAGTGGCAGTATTTTAATGTAAAAAGATTTATAAGCTGTGGGCACTGGGGAGGAGGGGGTAGGGGGCAGATGAACAATTTTTATATTATTGGGTTTAGTAACACAGTAAGTTCACTGCATCGGTTTGCTCCCCACTATGTGAATTTGGATGGACTTTTATTTATTTATTTTGGCCCTGGTTTGATGTATACATTATGAGTTTTGATGGATTTACACATCTTTTTGTGTAATGATTTGCACAAAGCACTTTAGAAATTTTGTAAATATAGGTTCATTACGTATGAATTGGGCAATTGCACATGAGCACTCTATAATATTTATGAATTGAGTATTTATTGCATGTTAGCACTTTTAGGAAGTCTTAAATTGTGCTTTGTGCATATCATTACACAAAACAATGTGTAAATCCAACCAAATTCATAATGTATACATCAAAGCAAGGCCTAAATAAATAAATAAAAGTCCATCCAAATTCATATAGTGAGGCGCAAACTGATGCCGTGGACTTAATATTATATCGGCACCTCCTTGTATGTCATCAACCTCCACCAGTTACAAGGAGGTGCTGATATAATAATAAAGTTTAAAATAGAAATGAAAGGCAAAACATTTGTGTATAGCTATAAATAAAACATTATAAATTCCTTTTACCTTTTTTTTTTATAAGTGATCACCTTCCCTCTGTTCTTAGCTGCATAAGAGCTGGGGGGAGGAGAAGCAGCACACTGAGCTTCCCAGTAAATAGCTGTGCAGCAGGGGTGTGCCAGGACAAGTCTGATCAGGAGGAGAGCATACTGAGTTCCCAGCATAGCTAGAGAACTGACCACGCTGTGCTCTCCTGCTTAGTGTGGTCAGCTTTTAATAGGAAGGTAGAGGAACTAGCAGTAACACCAAGGATTTCACATAAAGGATGCAAGACAAAGAACAGGATACTTTCTCATGCAAGTACATGGTACAGCAGGTACATATCAGGATTGTGAAGTGTTGGGGTAACAAACACTTTAGGTTCATGGCATTGGTTTGCTCCCCACTATATGAATTAGAATGGAGTTTTATTGAATTTTTGTGGTACTGGTTTGATGTATACATTATGAATTTGTATTGATTTATGATATGCACAAAGCATATGTCAATAATGTTTCATTATGTATGAATTGAGCACTGTCTAATATTTATAAATCAACTATTTAATGCACATTAGCACTTTAAAAAAGTCTTAAATAACCATTAAGTGGATAGCGTGGGAAGGCCCCAGACAGCTCTAGAAACATAAGTGTTAAATGCCTGCTTTACAAAGTGAAAAATGGAATTGTTACTCTATTGTTTCCTACGCTCTTAGTTTAGTTTATTTTTTTTAATAGCTTTTTAATTTTAATGTTTATCATTCTTAAATATAACATAGTAAACGTAGACCTAGATGTGCTATGGCAGCTTTATTGATTTTCCACTGCCTTTTAATTTTATGGCTTTAATTGAAAAGTTGGAGCCAGGTTGTGAACAGCCACTAAACAAATGATTTGCTGCTTCCAGCAGTGGGTCAAGTAATTTGATGTGCTCCTTTTGAGGTGGAAGCTTGAGGAGATTGTAGATGGTGGCTGCTTTTTTTTTTGTGTGTGTGTGCTGTACATGCGCCTTACAACATCCTAAAGATTTCATCCTTTGTCTTGCAGTGTGGGAACTTTGCTGTTCTGGTGGATCTTCATGTTTTGCCTCAAGGCACCAGTAAAGACACCAGCTGGTTTTCTGACCATGAGAAGGAGGTACAACAAAACCATTCTTACTTCAAAAGCCTCTAGCTGCAGGGAAGGAATTGGACTGGCCTGATTTGCTCAGATCTTATTTTCATTGTTACGTTGAGACTACTGTGAATTATAACTAACCTTTAACAGCTCCTAGGGGACTATTAGACATGTGTTCTGTTTCCTTCAGTTAATGACTTTTCTTTTGGTTAACTTTTTATTCTGGTCTTTGTCATAAATACATTATTTTTCTATCACTGCTATGCCCCATGCTTTTTTAACTAAGCTGTCATTGAATCAGAAATAAGTTTTTAATTTAATGTAACTCCATTTTAAGGCAGTTAATTTGTACAGCAATAGAAATTTTATAACTTGCATTATTTATACGTTCAAAAGAGTAAATTAAATAATAGGTGAAGGAACTAGTGAAGAAAAATATAGGTGGGGATAGTATTATATACCCTGACCTGTATTTTCCTTCTGTAAACTTTCAGCTTTAGGCTAGGACTATACGGACAGTTTTAATCTCTTGTTGCTTAGGGATTAACTACTTGTTGATGGTCGTCTCATCAGCAGCACATTGATTTTACTTCTATGCTAAGGAGGTGACTGGCAACAAGTGGTTAGATCTCTGTTGCAAGCTATAATATTAAAATCACCCCTTAGATATTTACAGTAAAAATCTTTAATAAAGTTATTGTTGGTCATATGACATAGGGCTATTGAGAACCCCCTCACGCACAGCACTGCAATGCAATATTTGTGTAATTTGCCATTCATTTTAAATGACACTTATGCACAAATCACCTGTGTTACCTTGCAACACAATACATATTGTGGGTTGCGGTTTGCTGCTGTGTAAAAAAAAAAAATATATTATTTTGCAACTTACTATTTTTTATTTGCACTAACATACAATTTTTCAGGACAAGCTTTAGAGGTATGTCCCCTTCTTCAAGGTCCAAGCAGTACATACCCCAAAAGCTTGTTCTGAAAAATTGTATGTTAATGAAAATAAAATATTGCAAACAGCACTCATTGTTTCTTGCACAAGTGCACTAATACAGCTACAATCACCTCAAGCATATTGCAGCTTACAAATTCTTATATGCAGTGTCTGCACTATTTTCTATTCTAGGCTTTAGTTTTAGTTTTACCTGTTGATTTAGCCAGTAAGTCTGTGTTTCTTTTCAACTTCTATTAACACAGGACTTCACTTAAAAACAGAACTTCCACTCATTACCCTCCTCCCTCCCTACTCTGCCACTATTATAAACTTTTTTTTTTTTTTGGGGGGGGGGGTTTGACAGGAACCTGCTTCCGCTTATGTTTTGTTATGCCCCATACACGCGGTCGGATTTTCCGACGGAAAATGTGTGATAGGACCTTGTTGTCGGAAAATCCGACCGTGTGTAGGCTCCATCACACATTTTCCATCGGAATTTCCGACACACAAAGTTTGAGAGCAGGATATAAAATTTTCCGACAACAAAATCTGTTGTCGGAAATTCCGATCGTGTGTACACAAATCCGACGCACAAAGTGCCACGCATGCTCAGAATAAATAAAGAGATAAAAGCTATTGGCCACTGCCCCGTTTATAGTCCCGACGTACGTGTTTTACGTCACCGCGTTTAGAACGATCGGATTTTCCGACAACTTTGTGTGACCGTGTGTATGCAAGACAAGTTTGAGCCAACATCCGTAGGAAAAAATCCATGGATTTTGTTGTTGGAATGTCCGAACAAAGTCCGACCGTGTGTACGGGGCATTAGAGTGGAAGCTCGCCCCCCACTCCCTACCCGCAAGCTTCTGGGACATGTCACAGGCCATAGGGCACTGCGGCACCATTCAGAAAGCACAGTGCATCTCGCCCATGTGCAATGGGGAGCTGCCTGTGAGCCAGCAGGAAGTCGCAGCCAGCTTCCCACACTCAAGATGGCAACGCTGGGGACCCGAAGACTGGTGAAGATGAGAGTGCTGGATGAATGGGCTGGTGAGTACCTGTTTATAAAATGTCAGCAGCTACAGAATTTTAATTTTTCTACAAATGACTGGAGTTTTAACAGACAAAGCTGTCCAGCAAAAGTGTAACAATTTTGCTTTGGAAGTGGGAATGGAAGTTCTGGTCCTACTGACGGAACACAATGCTGCATACTGTATGAGACTGGGTTCACACTGTTGTGCGGAGCTTGGTACAGAGAGTGACAATACAAGGTACACTTTTAATTCCGATGACAATGAAGGCAGAGGGGTTATAATTTGACAAGAAAAACCCCACAGACTTATATGTGCTTTTATAAGAAAAAAACAAAATGTTATTAAAAAAAAAACTAAACAAAAAACAAAACAAAACACCTATTGGTATGATTACTAATGCAGAGTAAGGTTTCTCCCAAGGAGTAGGAAAGGGGTCATTGTGTCCAGTAGATGTCCAGACATCAAGTCATAGATTTGGTAGAATAACTGTCAGGTCATTTGACTGTCTTCCCCCTGCAGCAGTATATGCTGACACTTTGATGATATTGCCACTGACTTCATAATCCATTTTAAGCTGTCAGTTTAACTGAGATAAGTAATTTGTTCTGGGTTGTAGGTTTAATGAACTGCTCTACAAAGGTGCACTAGTATTTGCCAGTAATTTGTATTGTTTTGTTAGTTTTGGCTAATTGACCACCCAGAGTAAAATTAGTTTTCATTACAAATATTTTCAGTTTACATTGTTGACCATCTACAGATTCACGGATGTCATTATTTACTCCAGCTGCCTTCTTTAAACAGAAGCTATCCTCATATATCCACTTATTTCACAGCCTAAAACAAAGATTAAGGATGACCGACCAAGGATGCTGATTATTTGTAGGTGAACAATAGGGTCTGAGTTTGATTTTCTTAGCCAGCTTAGGCATATTTGCTAAAGATAAGAGCAGCCCCTACAATGTGGGAACATTTCTTGCCCCGTGTACAAACATGCATCATAGGAAATATACAAATGTATATTCATTCCCTGCAATGTTGAAGATGAAAATTTGATGCTTGGTAAATTTAGTATCTATTCGTATTTATTTTATTAACAAACTAACACATGCTGCATGCTAATAAAGAGAATTGTTTGCACAAAGCTGTAGTTGCTTGCTGTGGCTGCTCCATTTTACCCAAATTAATTTTTTTTGGAGTGTACATGATAAGCTTTATTGGCTAACTTAAAGCATGTAGCTGAAACTAGCTGAAACTGTTCTTTGTTTATGTTTTTTTGGGGTTTTTTGGTTTGGGAGTGTGGAGAAAAATTAGATGTCTGGAAGTGAGGGGAAATCCCACATCTTTGAGTTGGTACTCGAAAAAGAACTAAGGGGAAATCTTAAATAGGGAAATCTGTATAAAAGGGGAATTTCTGTCATTTTGTAGAAAAAATATTTTGGGTATTGATATACTTTACTACAACTCAAGATGTAAGCCTTCATAAGGCCTGCCAAAGAATCATAATGTGTTTTCCTAATGATATGTTGATACTTTACAGCTCTAGGCTTGCCAAAACCCTCTTAGAGCTACCCATGTGGGTTTTTGGTCCATTTGCATGACGTCCCTTGTCCTTTAAAAAATTCTTCTACAGTGAGGGGTTCCACACCGTCCTCCTAAGAATCCAGGGCAGCCTGATTAAAGAGGTCTGGGGCTGGATCGAAGAGTGGCAAGTCTGTGGGAGGCAGTGCTAGAGAGAGAGAAAATATTGCAGTTTTTTTTAAATGTTTTTATTTTTTACAGTTGCTGGGATTTTGTTTCATTTACATTAGTGATAAAAATCGGGAAAATCGTTTTCCAAAGTTGAGTCTGTAAATCATAATTATTGCTCACTCCCCAGTAATGGAGTGATCCTTTAACCACACTTTATATATAGTACTGATGAGACAGACCAGCAAAAAGATAATGGTAATCAGGATTAATAGACCTTTAAAAACATAAACATTTTATTAGTTTTTCTTTTCCAATGTTTTTATTGAAATCAAATTTTAACAGATAACAAGGTTCACATTGATACAGGTTTTATGTCAACAGTAATATTACAATAGTGAATCTCAAATTAGCGTGAATGGCTCATTATATAACTGTGCTAAGGCACCTAAGACGCCTAACACACATAGAAGATATTACAGTGAAATTCCCTGAAGAGGGACTGTCATGTGATGTAGTTCAATTTCCCAACTTGGGGTTATAACAGAAAACTTAGGTATTAAGTATACTCTTTCAAGCTCCCTTAATCCTGATTACCATTATTTTTGTGATGGTCTATCCCAGTGGCCTCCAAATTGTGGCCCGGGGGCCAGATGTTGCCCTTTCCTTGCTTTTATATGGCCCTTGGAGCACTATTTCATCCACTGACACCAACAATTGTGCATGTGTCCTCCCACTGACACCAACAATTGGGCATATGTCCTCCCAATAACACCAATTAAGGGGCACAATTCCTCCTAATGACACTAATGATGGGGCACTATTCCTATCACTGACACCAACGATGAGGCATTGTTTACTCCCACTGGCCTCAGCCCGACCCGTACGGAGTCTGAAGCACAGTATACTGGCCCTTTGTTTAGAAAGTTTGGAGACCCCTAGTCTATGCCCTCACTATTATAGATTTTATAGGATTTGCCTAACATGGGCTTCAAGCTAGCCAATAAGTGTTATTGCTAACACTCCTAACTTTTTGCATTGTCTCAGTGTAAATTACTTCTGATCCAAGTATTGACAGATCCTGCAAGGCCCATGGCACAATAGTTATCTTGAGAAACTACAGTACTTACCTGCCGGTTGTTGGTCAGCTGCTTCTTCCTCATGAGGGATATTTTTCAGGCCAGTGCAGTAGTGTTCCATTTAGCAATCCTGTTTCTGGTGAGTTGTCAGCAGTGACAGGATTGATAGTCTTGACATGAGCTTAAAACTGATGTGGCCTCCTAAACATTGTATTTAAAAAAAAATTGTTTTTATGGTCACATCTGTATTTGTATTATCTATGTTATTTACCATATTTGTGTGATCATTGTTCTTTTCAGGAAGTCTGTACATTACTGAGAGACACAATTGATTCCAGAGTGAGACATCATATTGAAAGCCGCAGACAGCAGGGTCAGGTGAAGCTTAAAGAGTACACACAGGCCAGTCCATTGTTTCTGAAAGGTGAGTGCTCATCTGTTACATTACAACAGGAAATTGTCATTGTTCTCAATACCTCTTCAGTGTTTTCTATAATGATTATTGCATGCTGTTAAAATGCATATGTTTATTAAGACAACTCGGCTCTGCAGTAGTGCATAAATATTCCTGGCCATATAATATCTGGATGGCTTAAAATGGTATTAATTTCAATTTATTTGAAGTCCCTTTTAAAGGATAAAGTATAATATTAGCATACCCTAAAAGACTCCTAGATTAAGTGATGTACATTTTAACTATTTGGGCTATCCTTATACATGATACCCCTGTCACTTAATCTGGCCAAAAAGAATTGTATTTATATATATATACAGTATGTCTGTGGACACTTTGCAACTTCTGTGGAAACCATCTTGGCAGCTGATTCCTGAAGAAAAATTGGAGTTTTAGTACTTGGGGTTGGCTCAGGGCTTAAAGTATGCAAGCTTGCCCCAAAATGAACATGCTTGTTAACATAAAGATGCCTTATAAGAAAGATATTTCAACAATCTGACCTTCCAAGCTCCATATCATGCCTTTGACTAGACCTAATTTACCCCTAGACATTGATGATTTATATCTGCTTATGAATTTGAGTGCGGTTGGTTGAAAGATGCTACCTTCATACCCTGGCAAACAACCCATAACTATATCCATTCAAAAGACATATTTGAAATAGTTCAGTTGTGCAAGAATGTCTGATTACCATCTTAAAATAAGTTTCCACTCATCTGGCACCCACCTGTTTGGGGCCCTTTGGGGGTGCATGCTACAACATCTATCCACATTAGGATGTTCACGCTATATGCTACAATGCCCTTTAAAAAAAAAAAACTACCAAGTCCCCAATAAAAAAAACAGCATGAAGAAAACGTGTTACAGTATTGTCCTCACACTTCACGTTACCCCCCGCGGTAGTGTCCTTTGCCCCCCCCCCACACACAGTAGTGTCCTTTGCCCCTCCATAGCAGTGTCCTCTGCTTGCCTAAAAATAGCTTCTTCTGTGGTTGCAACAGCACCTTGGTCCTCTCTTTGATGTTTGATCACTTTGGTCTTCACTTTGATGTTTGATCACTTTGGCCTTCACTTTAATGTTTGATCACTTTGGCCTTCATTTTGATGTTTGAACACTTTGGTCTTCACTTCCACGTTTGACCACTTTGGTCTTCACTTCCACATTTGACCACTTTGGTCTTCACTTCCACATTTGACCACTTTGGTCTTCACTTCCACATTTGACCACTTTGGTCTTCACTTCCACATTTGACCACTTTGGTCTTCACTTCCACGTTTGATCACCTTGGTCTTCACTTCCACGTTTGATCACTTTGGTCTTGACTTTGATGTTTGATCACTTTGGTCTTGACTTTGATGTTTGATCACTTTGGTCTTGACTTTGATGTTTGATCACTTTGGTCTTGACTTTGATGTTTGATCATTTTGGTCTTGACTTTGATGTTTGATCAATTTGGCCTTCACTTCGATGTTTGATCACTTTGATGTTTTCTTCAGCAGATAACTTAAAATGTATATAAGCCACAACAGTGAACTTCTTGAATTTGCTCCTTTTTGGTCTGTTTTTTATACCATTGAAAATTTTTTGTTACAAACATTTGAAAAGAGCAAAAAGAAGAAAAATAACATCTTGCCCTCCTAATTCTTATCTTAGAATACAGAATGATTAGCTATTATGTTGTAGAGATTTGAGAGTGGAAGTGATTGAGTAGTTCAGCAAACGACTGGGAGGGCTGACTTCACAAGTCCAAAAAAATTGTTGTGTTTTGTAAGAACTGAGTGAATTTCTTGCATAACAACAGTTTATTTTCTGTGCTTGCAGGGACATTAAAGGGGGGAAAAACAGGAAATTGTACATGCATTGTAGACATGTACTACAGATTTATTTATTTTTTTAAATTTTGTTTTGACATTTAATTCAATCTAGGGTTACATTTTTTTAAAGTGAGCATTTTAGAGTAATGGTACTAAGCACTAAGAAGCACTGATCCTGTTTCCTGGAACATTTCTGTCTTGGGAAAGGCATCCTTTCTGCAAATGAAAAATTGTGGTATTTTCATTAAAAATTCTACCACTGTTGGAGGTGAAACTTTAAAGACCAATTGAAGTCTCACGCTTTTGTATCTCTATAGGCTACTTTCAAAATTGGGGCAGGGGCCATGTTAGTGCTGCTCGTTTTAGCGGCGCTTTCGTGCTGTTTAAGCGGCGCTTATCAGCTGCTAGCGGGGCGAAGAAGGGGTTAAAAGCGCTTCCGAAGTGCTGCCTATTCATTCCAATGGGCAGGGGCGTTTTGGGAGTGCTGTATACAGCGCTCCTAAACCGCCCCAAAGCTGCTGCTTGCAGGACTTTTTCTAACATCCCGCAAGCGCACCGCCCCAGTGTGGCACTATTTCTAGCTCTAAAACGCATGAAAACTGCCTCCAGTGTGAAAGGTGTTTCATAATCTTGTACTTCTGCATGTTATAACTTCTAAATGATTTTAGCTTTGAAATAGCCTAAAATACTTTTTTCAGTGACATGGAACACCTGCCACTCCCCTCCTTGGCTGTGATCTGCCCAGCACTATTGCAGAAATTCTGATAAGCGTGTCACAAAGCAAAAGAATGGGTCGCTGCTGCACAGGTAAAGGATTTTAAACAGCAATGCCCAGTAAGCAACCGTTTCCTGTGTTCCCAACCACCTTTTGAGCACAATTTTTTGGACTTTGTCACCAGAGCAGTATGGTGCAGTTGTGAAGGTCAACAGGTGATTATAGCAGAAAAAAATTAAAGACATGTTCCGTTTTTTTTTTTTTTTTTTTTTTTTTAACAGTAACATGTCCTTACTCATAGACTAAAATCTGTAAAAAGCTGTATTTCAAACTTATCTGCTACAAATAAAAGAAGAAGGGAAAGCATCTCATCTTTAATCTCATTGTTTAAGTCTCATTAAAATACAAATCTATATAAGGGTTATCCAAGGATACAAGGTCTTAACTAAATGCACCACCGCCCCATATTGGGAATTTCTTTTCAAATAGAGAAGTAGAAAATGGGAGTTTTAACGTGCATATTGATCAAATTAGAGACAATTGAATAAACATTAACAAATTTTATTTGGTAAACATCATAAAAAATTGTATATTAAAACCAACATGAACATTTTATTACGGTCGTTGTACAAACGTTTTTGTTTACAGGTCATCTGATGGAAAGATGTAGGGGAATATCCTTCTTTGAAAGCATTACCTGCTTGTTGGACCTGCTTTGCCCTATCTGGACTGCATTGGTGTATAGAAAAGGGGAAATTCCTATCCTCCCATTAAGAGTTTGTCAACATTAGGGTGAGATGGCTATAAGATGGGCCTTAGATATTCAAAAACAAACAGTCAGCGCAAAAACCATCAGAAAAAAAAGAGCAAAGCTGCTGAACACTAAAGGCAAATATATAAGTCCTTTCACGAAATGCAATAAAAAATATATAGTGCAGCGCTGAAAATACCAATCGATAATCATAAATGTCCATAGATGGAAAGACAAAAAGTGTCAGCGGTGATGCAGGGTGCTTCATGCAAATCCAAAGTGCTCTTAAATCCGTGCTCCCCCTCTTGCCAGTCAAACCGCTCACCTTGTTATAGGGACCCCTGAACTAACAGGAAAGTCTCATAAGCGTTCACCACTTATTAGTGGTCAGGGTGGTGTCTTGACTGGAAAGCAGGAAACCTCTTCCTTAATAGGGCTCAACAATTTTCATCCAAATATGCATGAAATAAATAAAATACATAGTGCTCTCTGTATAGCTAGACAAACGATTCCTTTTATTAAAAGACAGGTACTCACATATATAGCACTATAACCAGTGCTAGGAATTAAGGCGCATATTAGTTACAGATGACAATGAGTGATAAGGCGGCTGCAGCGACGTCTAAACCGGGAAAAAAACAATCCGCATGCGTATCGTCCAGCAGGACTTCCTCAGCGGTCTTAGGGTCCCCTAGGTCTAGTCAGTGATTTATATAAAACCCCCTTATTTACTCATCTGTTGCTAATTAGCTCCCGAGCGGTGACCGTCCAATCAGAACGCACCGCTCAGGAATAGGAAGTATAGAGAGCTCAATGTTATTGCAGGTTGCCATAGTGATCGGCGTCATGATGACACGACGCCAGATCACATGACTTCCTGTATGGTACAGCACCTCCCTCCTGAGTGCACAGGCAGGGCATCAAGCCGCTGCTGTAGGCTGACACTCAGGAATGGGGCGTAATTCAATATGGATATTAGACGCGATCGCGTCATCACGATGATGCGGCGTCTGGTCATGTGACCGACTACGTCAGTGGGTGCCTCCTTCCTTAAATCAAGATGGGATTAGATAAGCTGTGATAGGGTGACGCTGGATCACATGATACTGCTAGCCTCACGTCAGCTAAAAGGAGTGTAAGCAGAGGAGGAAAAAGATGAACCTATACCCTCTGTATGATCCTGGATCCACAAGGAAGGGACGCTAGTCTGGTTAGCACCACAGTGCTAAACTAATCTCTATCAGCGGACATAATAAAAGTGTAGCATTGCTAAGCCTAATTAATCCAAAAAAAACGAATCATATTGGGAAAATTATTATAAAAGGCTACCCTAACATTGCAATTACAAATTAAAATAAATTAAAAATAAAACTATTTAAAAGTAAGTACTTAGAAGACACTTCCCTGCAGCCACCTTTTACAATATAGTCGTCATCTGTTATTCAAATAAATGGTTAGCGGTCCTATAATCAACAGAATAAAACTTATCTAAAAAAAAAAAAAACTAGAAAATTAATAAAAAATTATTAATAAATTGTTAACGTTCAGAAATGAAACAGTTCAAGTCGAACTCGACATTAAGCCCCCCGTGGGTACTCCCACATGTGTCTCTTACACCCAGAAAGACTCACGGCGGCTCAATTGTCTGATGAAATTACCCCCTCTCCAGTGGGGTGTAACCTTTTCGACTCCCCAAAATTTTAATTTGGCAGGACTACGTTTATGACATATTTTAAAATGTTTAGAAACATTGTGTGAGTCTAGTCCTTTTTTAATATTAGTGATATGTTCACCGATGTGGACATGCAAGGGTCGGGACGTTCTCCCCACGTATTGTAAGCTGCATTCGCATTCCATAATGTATACCACCCCTGCCGTGGAGCATGTAATGAAGTCTTTGATCTGATAGGTCTTCTTGGTTGCTGTAGCGATAAACTCTTTGCGTTTTTTAATGTTCCCCCTAGCTTGTTTGCATGCTGGGCAAAGTCCACACGCGTAGAAACCTGTCAGGATGTTGGATATGCTATTTTCAAACGCAAGAGGTGGGTCGATAACACCTGGGGCTAGCTTATCTCTTAGGGATGGTGCCCTTCTATACACAAACTAAGGACGTTCGGGGAGAACAGGGCCGAGTGTTTTATCCTGCTTCAAGATAGGCCAGTATTTGCGAACGATCTTTTTGAATTTTTTGTATTGGACATTGTAGTCCAAAATAATTTTTATATTCCCTGTTTTATCCTGTTTGACCCTAGGCCCATTGGAAACAAGTGTCGTTCTATCCATTATACGAACGGTCTCGATATGTTTCGTAATATCAGATTTGTTGTATCCCTTTTGCACAAAACGAGCTGATAGAACTTCAGACTGTGCAAGGTATTCCTGCTCGTGTGTGCAATTCCGCCTAATGCGTACAAACTGTCCCTTAGGATTGTTGCACAACCATTGTAAATGGTGGCAGCTTCCGAGGGGAATGTACGCATTGCGGTCCGTGGGTTAAAAATGATTTTTTAACTCTAACCCATTATCCTTTATATGGATATCAAGATCCAGGTAAGTGACATGATCATTACCCACATTCCAGGAGAGGACAATATTTCTATTGTTCTCATCCAATTTTTTCATGAAAGTATCTAGATTAGATCGGTCACCATCCCAAATCATAATAATATCATCGATGTACCGTTGGTAACAGATGAGTTCAGGGGGTGTGTTCTTATAAAACACTTCTTCCTCCCAGTGTGCCATGATTAGGTTGGTAAACACTGGGAGCAAAGCCAACCCCCATTGCCACACCCCTTGTTTGGAGAAAAAACCGTCTATTGTACCAAAAGTAGTTTTTGGCCAAACAAAATCTCAAACAATCTAAGATATAATTCTTATGTCTTTTGGTCAGATCTGCTGAACCAAAAGCCCACTGTACTGAAGTTAACGCATCTTCGTGGCTAATGATCGTATATAAGGAACTGACGTCCGCTGTAATTAGTACACATGAAGATGTAAGTGGGAGAGACTCTAAAATATGGATAATATGTTTGGTGTCTTTTACAAAAGAACGGGTTTTATTAACCATGGGCTGAAGGAAATAGTCAATGTATTGACCCAGTCTGGAAGAGACTGAGTCAATCCCATTGACTATGGGGTGGCCGGGAGGATGGGTGCTATTTTTATGAATTTTAGGCAAAAAATAAATAATGGGAGTGCGACAGAAAAAAGGATCCAAATAAGAACCTTCTTTTAAGCTAAGGACACCAATGTGTTTTCCTCTTGCTATAAGGTAGTGTAACTCCTCTTTAAATTGGAGCATCGGGTCCTTAGTAAGTAGAACATAAGTATTATAATCGGCCAACATGTTTTCCACTACATTATTGTAATACGTTTTACTCAAGACAACCAAGCCCCCGCCCTTGTCGGCTGGACGTATTACCAGATCTTTTTGTTCTGTCAAAGACTCAATACCTCTTTTAATATATGATGGATCATTGACTTTCCGGATTTTTAACGTATCTAAATCTTTACTAACCATATTCCTAAACACTTCTAAATGTTTATTATCTCGGTTAGGGGGGTTAGAGACAGATTTGTTGCGGAGAGTTGAGTGCATAATCGAAGATTTCTGGATACTAGATGAATTACGTACTACAGTGTTAGAAAGATGGTATTTCTTAATATTAAGAGTCCTATTAATTTTTTGCAAACTGATGTAGGTTTGGAATTTATTTAAGTTGCGGGTGGGGGCATACTTAAGGCCCTTATCTAAAATCTCCTTAATCTCATCCTCACTCAAAGAGGAGCCACTAAGGTTATAGATACCCGCTCCTACTGTGGTTTGACTCTTTTGAGTTCGCCTTCCTCATCTCCTTCCTCTCTGGTTTTTCTTTTCCTTAGTCCACTGTCTGGGTTTGCAAGGGGTGGGGCCACATTCGACCTCCCCCCTGGGTTGGGTGGAATGAATGGGACACCCCTCCCCATCCCTCTTGGGGACCTTGCACAGTCTGAAGTTCTATCTATCGTTTTGTGCAAAAGGGATACAACAAATCTGATATTACGAAACATATCGAGACCGTTCGCATAATGGATAGAACGACATTGTTTCCAATGGGCCTAGGGTCAAACAGGATAAAACAGGGAATATAAGAATTATTTTGGACTACAATGTCCAATACAAAAAATTCGAAAAGATCGTTCGCAAATACTGGCCTATCTTGAAGCAGGATTAAAAACACTCGGCCCTGTTCTCCCCGAACGTCCTCAGTTTGTGTATAGAAGGACACCATCCCTAAGAGATAAGCTAGCCCCAGGTGTTATCGACCCACCTCTTGCGTTTGAAAATAGGATATCCAACATCCTGACAGGTTTCTACGCATGTGGACGTTGCCCAGCATGCAAACAAGCTAGGGGGAACATTAAAAAACGCAAAGAGTTTATCGCTACAGCAACTAAGAAGACCTATCAGATCAAAGACTTCATTACATGCTCCACGGCAGGGGTGGTATACATTATGGAATGCGAATGCGGCTTACAATACATGGGGAGAACGTCCCGACCCTTGCATGTCTGCATCGGTGAACATATCACTAATATTAAAAAAGGACTAGACTCACACAATGTTTCTAAACATTTTAAAATATGTCATAAACGTAGTCCTGCCAAATTAAAATTTTGGGGAGTCGAAAAGGTTACACCCCACTGGAGAGGGGGTAATTTCATCAGACAATTGAGCCGCCGTGAGTCTTTATGGGTGTATGAGACACATGTGGGAGTAACCACGGGGCTTAATGTCGAGTTTGACTTGAACTGTTTCATTTCTGATCGTTAACAATTTATTAATAATTTTATATTATATTGTAAAAGGTGGCTGCAGGGAAGTGTCTTCTAAGTACTTACTTTTAAATAGTTTTATTTTAAATTTATTTTAATTTGTAATTGCAATGTTAGGGTAGCCTTTTATAATAATTTTCCCAATATGATTCGTTTTTTTGGATTAATTAGGCTTAGCAATGCTACACTTTTATTATGTCCGCTGATAGAGATTAGTTTAGCACTGTGGTGCTAACCAGACTAGCGTCCCTTCCTTGTGGATCCAGGATCATACAGAGGGTATAGGTTCATCTTTTTCCACCTCTGCTTACACTCCTTTTAGCAGACGTGAGGCTAGCAGTATCATGTGATCCAGCGTCACCCTATCACAGCTTATCTAATCCCATCTTGATTTAAGGAAGGAGGCACCCACTGACGTAGTCGGTCACATGACCGGACGCCGCGTCATCGTGATGACGCGATCGCGTCTCATATCCATATTGAATTACGCCCCATTCCTGAGTGTCAGCCTATAGCAGCGGCTTGATGCCCTGCCTGTGCACTCAGGAGGGAGGTGCTGTACCATACAGGAAGTCATGTGATCAGGCGTCGTGTCATCATGACGCCGATCACTATGGCAACCTGCAATAATATTGAGCTCTCTATACTTCCTATTTCCGAGCGGTGCATTCTGATTGGACGGTCACCGCTCGGGAGCTAATTAGCAACAGATGAGTAAATAAGGGGGTTTTATATAAATCACTGACTAGACCTAGGGGACCCTAAGACCGCTGAGGAAGTCCTGCTGGACGATACGCGTGCGGATTGGTTTCATCCCTGTTTAGACGTCGCTGCAGCCACCTTATCACTCATTGTCATCTGTAACTAATATGCGCCTTAATTCCTAGCACTGGTTATAGTGCTATATATGTGAGTACTTGTCTTTTAATAAAATGAATCGTTTGTCTAGCTATACAGAGAGCACTATGTATTTTCTTTATTTCATGCATATTTGGACGAAAATTGTTGAGCCCTATTAAGGAAGAGGTTTCCTGCTTTCCAGTCAAGACACCACCCTGACCACTAATAAGTGGTGAACGCTTATGAGACCTTCCTGTTAGTTCAGGGGTCCCTATAACAAGGTGAGCGGTTTGACTGGCAAGAGGGGGAGCACGGATTTAAGAGCACTTTGGATTTGCATGAAGCACCCTGCATCACCGCTGACACTTTTTGTCTTTTCATCTATGGACATTTATGATTATTGATTGGTATTTTCAGCGCTGCACTATACATTTTTTATTATAAGATGGGCCTATATGGAATTAGTGTACATGATTAATTGAGATGTATTTGTATGATTTTCTAGAATCAACAGCTTTTCTCCTATCAAGTTGTACATTTAATTTGAAGTAATCTTCTCTCTATTAGTGACAAGAATTTTTGTTGGAATTTTGAACTTCTCTATTTCCATGGGCATATGTTGGGACATGTTAGGTATAATTGATTAGATGGATGCCAATTGGACTCAGTTATTTGTATCCAACTATAACTGGTTTTATATTCCTGCAGGCTCCATTAGGGGGCATACCTTCTCTATGACACACTGATATTTTGCTGAGCTATCTGTTTGTGGGTCATTGCTAGTTCTCTGGGGTCGTGTTCACATTTAGGGTGAGATTCTTTCCATCAGATGACCTGTGTGTATATATGTGTATATGTATATATGTATATATATATATATATAATGATTTGTATTAGGTCTCTGTATATATGTAATTTAAATATTTTGAGATTTATTGACCATTTATGGTCTTTAGTTGTATTATGAATTTATAATATTCTTTTGGTTGTTTATAGTGATATTGTACTCAAGTCTTCCAAAGTCTCCTGAGGAAGCCATAATCTTGGCGAAACATGTAGCGAGTCCCAAAACTTTAGTACAACGACCTATGAAATTGTTCATGTTGGTTTTAACATTCAATTTTTTATGATGTTTACCAAATAAAATTTGGTAATTCTGTTCAGTTGTCTCTAATTTGATCAATATGCACATTAAAACTCACATTTTCTACTTCTCTATTTGATTAAATATGAATATTTGTGTAACTTAAAGTAGAACTAAAGGCAAAACTTATTTTTTTTTGTTTGGATAGAGTAAGGGTGGGTTATAATCCCTGTCAGGATTTTTTTTTGCCATCTGTGTCCCATTGGGGAGATTTATTTCTCTTAACTTCCTATCCCATAGCCAAAAAACGAAGTAAAAGAAAATCCCTCCAAAGTGAGAGAATCCCTGGTTGTCAACAGAACTAGTGTCCCCAATGAAAGATTTCCACTCTATTACTGTTCTGAGGACAACAAAATGTGGGATTTACTTTCACTTTTGGTCAAAAAGGTAAACAGAACAAAGATAAACAATAATAATTAACTGACCTTTGTTCTAATCAGACCTGGTAAAGATAAAAGCACCATCATCAGTGACACAGTGACACAGGGCTTTGTTCTAAGGTAAGTTTCACATAATGTGCTAGTATGCGATGCATACCTTAGAACAAAGCCCTCCAGTGGTGCACTGTCACCGCTGATGGTGCTTTCATCTTCACCAGGTCTTATTAGAACCTGCCTTGCAGGTAAAAAAAAAGCCCATCGGTTTACTACCACTTTAAAACGCACCACGGGTTTTAATAAAACCACAGTGCGTTTTTAAATACATCACATGCAACGCATAAGCTGCGAATAGCTGGTTAAGGATGCTGTTTGGGCCAGCTCCTTAACAACCTATTCATTGTTTAAGGATGCCAGCAGGTGGTTGTTAAGGGTCCTTTCCCAGTGATAATACCTCCCCCCGTAGTCAGCCTGCTCCAGCTCAAGAGCGATGCCACCACCAGAGGGAGGAGGAAGCCACAGAGACAGCGGGTGAAACAGCAGGTAGCATCGGCTCCCCGAATCTGAGGGGAGGAGGCAGGAGAAGGTCTGACCAAGCTACTGATGAGTAGAGATTGGCTTGGGCATGTTCGGGATCCCACCAGGAAGCCAACACTGCACATGGCTAATCTCAGGCAGCGAGACATTTTCTAATCTGTGCAGCTGCGGATCAGGAAATGACTCACTGCCTGTGATTAGCCGTGTGCAGTGTCGGCTTTCTGTCGGGATCGGGCAGGTGGCATCCTGAATGCGTCTAAGCTCATTCCTACTGTTGAACACCAAGGGAACAGAAGGCTGTGCGAGGGAGGGCACTTTTTACATCCCTGCTGATTGTTAAGGAAGCCGGCATGTGCTGGCTCATTAACAATAAGCTATTCACTGTTTGTTGAGGACGCTGCTCCTCAACAACCAGCAAAAACACACCCTGGGTGCATTTTTGTTGCAGTTCCCATTGACTTCAATGAAAGGTTGTAATAGGTTATAAAAGAGCACCAAAGAAGCAGCATGCAGAACTTTACAAACCACAGTGCAAATGCAGCACAGTAATGTGAAAAGTCTCATAGGCTTTACAGGCAAATCATTTTTGATGCGCTTTTGTCTCACTGGAAAGGTGCGTTCCATTGTGGCAAAAGTGCATCAGTGGGAAAGGGCATTTACTGTTCACCTCCACCATTACAGGAGTGAGCTCTGAAGCGTTGAGCTCAGAGTTACTGCATCAGGGGAGAGAAAGCGAATGTGAGGGGGTTTGAATCAAAGAAAGAACTCACGCCTGTGATGGTGGAGGTGAAGGTGGAGGTTTTCCAGTTGGGCTTCGGGAGGTACGCAAATGGCTTACGCTTTAGGCAAAGACGTAATTCAACTTTTGATCAAAGCTGCACAATTCGTTTTTATCTACAGGCACCTGCATTGGCAGTTTTTGGTAAAGTTGAACTATGTCTTTAAAACAAATTATTTTCACATGTGTTTTAATTCTAGGTTTAAATTCTGTTTTCAAGTGTGTTGATGAAAAACATGTTGGCATGCTGAAATTTTGCTGACAGAACTAAATCTTAATGTGAAAAAAAAAAAAATTTTACAGTGGATATTAGAACTTTTTTTGTTTTTGTGACATTTACAAACTACTTTGGGCATGTTCTGTTTTTCACATAATTATAGTATTGTTCTGCAATAATAACAGAACAAGTAATTGTTTTAAGAACTTGGTCAGTGGTCTGCTGTATATGACATGAATGAAACAATTGTAATTTAAAAGATGGATTTCATTGTTGTAGCGTGCCGTGCCACTTTTCAACGGCAATTAAAACCAGTAATGATGATCACAAAGTAGACTTCTATA